>NW_015537962.1:246351-246803 GCF_001515605.1 Sinocyclocheilus anshuiensis
TAGCGCTTTTCACGATACAAATCATTGCAAAGCAGCTTTACAGAAAATTAAGTTTCTACAATATATTTAGTAGTAGATAGTGGTGACTATGTCAAATTGATGTACATATGGCAGAAATGTACGGTAAAATTCAGTTAATGACGTAATCAAACAGACCATGAACACTATTAACAGCAATGATTATATGTTGCAATCAAACTTGTAGCAAAATTTGTTAGTTTATGTTGTTTCAGGGTTGGCATAACCTGAGGTCCTCTGAGGGGGTTGCATCATCTCATCTCAGGGCTTTGTAAGGGCTGGATCCAGACTGAAGCTTGTGGATGGGATGTCAATCCCGTGGCAGAAACAGAGAAACAAAGAGAGACATAATTAGCGTAACTGCTGTTCCAACCAAGCAAAAATGATTTGTTCAACCCAAGCTAAGGAATAATAATGTGCATTTGATCAGATAT
>NW_015537962.1:246952-258015 GCF_001515605.1 Sinocyclocheilus anshuiensis
AAAGCTCTACCTCCTTTAGTGGACTTTGCTATCCTAGGTACTACCAAAAGTCCAGAGTTTTGCGACCTTAGGGAGCATGATGGATTGTAGCATGGTAAGAAGACTAGTTAGGTACGCAGGAGCTAAACCATTAAGGGCCTTGTAGGTAAGTAATAATATTTTGTAACTGATACGGAACTTAATAGGTAGCCAGTGCAGAGACTGTAAAATTGGGGTAATATGATCATATTTTCTTGACCTGGTAAGGACTCTAGCCGCTGCATTTTGGACTACCTGTAGCTTGTTTATTGAAGATGCAGGACAACCACCTAGCAGTGCATTACAATAGTCCAGTCTAGAGGTCATGAATGCGTGAACTAGCTTTTCTGCATCAGAAACAGGTATAATGTTTCGTAGTTTGGCAATGTTTCTAAGATGGAAGAATGCTGTTTTGTAATATGGGAAATATGATTTTCAAAAGACAAGTTTCTGTCTAATATAACACCCAGATTTTTGACCGTTGAGGAAGCAACAGTACATCCGTAATCAAAATTGTAATCCAAGAGATTCTGTGTACTGCTTTTTGGTCCAATAAGTAATATCTCTGTCTTATCCGAATTCAATAGGAGAAAATTATTGGTCATCCAATATTTTACATTTTGAATACACTCTGTTAGCTTAGATAATTTAGAAATTTCATCTGGTCTTGTTAAGATATATAATTGAGTATCATCAGCATAACAACGGAAACTAATTCCATATTTTCTAATAATATTACCAAAGGGTATATGTATGTTAAAATAGCAGAGGACTTAGGACAGATCCTTGTGGCACTCCATACTTTACTGGTGATAATTGAGATTACTCCCCATTTAAGTATAAATATATAAATCTCTCTCTCTAATTCAGAGGTTTAGATAAAAAAAATGTAATTTAACATTTTAACGACAAACGGTTTGGAAACTAGATAGATACTTTTAAAAACAATTTTCTCATATTGAAATGGGTATATACAATGTTTAGATTACCATAATTCAAAATTTGATGGATTTTCATATTTTGATACTGAAAATTGTTAAAATAATATCAATCTCAGCTGTCAATAAATCACAGAATAAAAGTCATTGTTGTTGGCACAAACCATGTTTATCCTTGTTGCATTAAGACTCGACCCATATTTAACGTTGTCTTGGTGCTGTTTTCTTGTACCTTTTGTTTTGTTCATAGTCTTTCAGGATTTTGCATCAGTCCATCTAAAATATGACATCGCTTGAATGGATCACAGCATTTTATAAATACCAGTAAATGGACTACCACAAATCTTAGTAAAGTACGTTGCACAATTTATTTAAATACTGTCCTCCCATAAATTTTGAATCTGAAAGGGAAACTCCTACAAATGCTTATGCAATAAGATAATCCACAAAAATAACTGTAATGCTATTTTTTCACTGCCCTGACAATAGTTTCTTTAACACCAAACGAGAGTATGTGCCAAAGTCATTTTGAATATGCCGATGTACAAATGATATATACTGTAGTAGGATCTATGGCAGGGAACTTTTATAATACTTCTATGGTTCTGAGGAAGCTGAGGAAGATTAAACACAAAAATATGACATAAAAGACATTTAAAAATCAACAATTGGTGAGTAAATGATGAAGACAATACATGGTACAAAGTTTTCAAGATATACTTTTTGCAATGTCAAACATGGATTCATGTGTACAGAAATGATTGGATAGTGAACAACAAAGCAGTTTCTCTTCAGCTGGCTGCATTCCAGATCATTGGCTTAGGTCAGGGCCCAAAGGACTTCATATGCAAACATAAACAGAACATCGATTAGACCACACCAGCAAGTCTCATCACATGCACCGAACACCAGTAAGACGGCTAATTATACACATGCATTCAAGCTCCAGTGTGCGCCGTTTTAATTTACTATGTAACCAGAAAGTTACAAAAGCTAAACTACTTGCACTTTTTGGTTCCTGGTCCTGATTTTGAACAGACTTCGACTATTTGTTCTATGAAAATAGCCTAATTATTTTGGTAACTGATTTTTGCTGCTTTTCAAATAGATTTAATGTATCACTTTTAGTGTTTTACTCTTGTAGTGTTGGCTTTCAGTGGCTTTCAGACTTTCATAAAAGTAATGACTGGTGAAAATTCTGCTTTGCCAGCACATGAATAAATTATATTTTGAAATATATTAAATTAGAAAACACTTTAACTTGTAATAGTATTTCACAATATTATTGTTTTTATATTTGTAATTAAATAAATGCAGCCTTGGTGACAAAATCTTACTGACCACTTTTTTTTTTTTTTTCCATCTAAAATATGACATCGCTTGAATGGATCACAGCATTTTATAAATACCAGTAAATGGACTACCACAAATCTTAGTAAAGTACGTTGCACAATTTATTTAAATACTGTCCTCCCATAAATTTTGAATCTGAAAGGGAAACTCCTACAAATGCTTATGCAATAAGATAATCCACAAAAATAACTGTAATGCTATTTTTTCACTGCCCTGACAATAGTTTCTTTAACACCAAACGAGAGTATGTGCCAAAGTCATTTTGAATATGCCGATGTACAAATGATATATACTGTAGTAGGATCTATGGCAGGGAACTTTTATAATACTTCTATGGTTCTGAGGAAGCTGAGGAAGATTAAACACAAAAATATGACATAAAAGACATTTAAAAATCAACAATTGGTGAGTAAATGATGAAGACAATACATGGTACAAAGTTTTCAAGATATACTTTTTGCAATGTCAAACATGGATTCATGTGTACAGAAATGATTGGATAGTGAACAACATAGCAGTTTCTCTTCAGCTGGCTGCATTCCAGATCATTGGCTGAGGTCAGGGCCCAAAGGACTTCATATGCAAACATAAACAGAACATCGATTAGACCACACCAGCAAGTCTCATCACATGCACCGAACACCAGTAAGACGGCTAATTATACACATGCATTCAAGCTCCAGTGTGCGCCGTTTTAATTTACTATGTAACCAGAAAGTTACAAAAGCTAAACTACTTGCACTTTTTGGTTCCTGGTCCTGATTTTGAACAGACTTCGACTATTTGTTCTATGAAAATAGCCTAATTATTTTGGTAACTGATTTTTGCTGCTTTTCAAATAGATTTAATGTATCACTTTTAGTGTTTTACTCTTGTAGTGTTGGCTTTCAGTGGCTTTCAGACTTTCATAAAAGTAATGACTGGTGAAAATTCTGCTTTGCCAGCACATGAATAAATTATATTTTGAAATATATTAAATTAGAAAACACTTTAACTTGTAATAGTATTTCACAATATTATTGTTTTTATATTTGTAATTAAATAAATGCAGCCTTGGTGACAAAATCTTACTGACCCCTTTTTTTTTTTTTTTTACGTTAGTGTAATAGATTCAAGTTTTAATAGATTTGGACACATGTTTTAAGTTGCTGAGTTCCTCCGGTGAACCTGTTGAATTCTTTGTAAATATCATACAGTTTTATGTTTTGTGGAGAATAATATTCAGTGCCTGACCTGATTCCAGGCATAATTTCCGTTACAGTATACTTATGTGCTATCATATAAATATGGTATTTAAAACATATTTTGAACTTGGAGCTAGTTAACTTGACTTTGGTGGTTAAATTCACTTTCTCGGAAGATCACATTAGGAGAAATTCATGGCAGTTAATTAAATTGGGAAGAATATATATATTTTTTAATTTAGCTTATTATTGTTTACAGTGTTGTTCTTGATGCTGCTGATGAACTCCATTCAATCCAAACCCAACCAAACCAAATCAGAGAGTTGCAATACCAGACCTCCAATCGAAGAGCATTTCTTTCCCTGATAATTTGCGCTTAGAGCTCATGCCTGTTCCCTGTAGGTGGCAAATGTGTCAAAAACCAGACGGATCTTGAGCTGACCTACTATTATGTGTTTTCCTACACTAATTCCTGTAGTACGTCTTGTCCTTATTACTTACCATCAAGAGCACCAGCACACATTCCTGCCTGAGCAGACATTCTTCAGATGTGAGTGTCCGGATGTGGCACAATAGAAGTCCATCACACTCAGTCACTGGCAGAGTGATGTGATATTAGATGGCACTGTGTCCTGGTGATTGAATGGTCTGGCTATATCCTAGAAACCCTTGTGGCTACTAAAACTGAGACCGTCTGACCAGCGCTGTGCTATAGAAATGTGTAAGGAAGGATATATGCCATAAGCTCTTTTTTAAAGAAACAGTTCACCCAAAATAAATAATAAATCAAATAATTACAAAATTCAATAAACAAACAAACAAACAAAACAAATAAATAAATAAATATAATTAGCAGAAAATGTAATCATCCTCTGGCCAGACTAGATGTGTTTGTTTGTTCATCAGAACAGATTTGGAGAAATAAAGACATCACAATAATCCACAAATAATCCAATAATCAATTAATCATCGTTTTAAACCAGCAAAAAAAAAAAAAACTAGATATCTTTCTTCTTAACGGCTAATGGTAGAAGTGTTAATGCACTTGATTGTAAGCTACACTGAATAAAAAAAAATGAAAGGAAAAGAAAATAACTTATTTCAAATGCAATGTTTTAATATAGTTTTATTTAATTTTGTTTGATTTCTTTCTTCCTCAAAGGATGCATTATTTTCTTATCTGTAACTGTTGCAATGCTTATTGCAATGCTTATTCAAAGATGCAATGCTAGATTAAAGGAATAGTTCACCCAAAAATGAAAATTCACTGAAAAATTACTCACCCTTGGCCCATCTAAGTTGTAGATGAGTTTGTTTCTTCATCTGAACAGATTTAGAGAAATTTAGCATTACAACACTTGCTCACCAATGGGTCCTCTGAAGTGAATCGGTGCTGTCAGAATGAGAGTCCAAACAGCTGATAGAAAACATCACAGTAATCCACAAGTAATCCACAACACTCCAGTCCATCAATTAATATCTTGTGAAGTGAAAAGCTGCGTGTTTGTAAGACTTTATTTTAGAATACACCAAGGAAAGACATTTTAAGAGTGAGATCAGGTAAACAGCTCTTTAAGGTGTAACAGCTGCATATTTACACTTTTTACAATGTAGTTATATACACAACTGTATTCTTTCTTTCTTTTTTTTTTGAGTACAAAAAATATCAATATAAATTATATTAATAGCTTAACAAAAATATATTATAAAAATTAGCAGAATTTGAGAATGTTTAAATTCCAATAATCACATGATCATTGTATGATCTATAATGAGTTTGATTAGAACCTAGCAATATTGCAAAATACTTATTTTTCTTTTTGTTAATTTTTTGAACAAAAGACTTTTGAACCCTACTGTATGTAGTTTCCATTTTAAATAATAAATAAATAAATAAACACTATAATACGTATATTAAAGGGGTCATATGATGCGAATTTTTCCTTTCTCTATGGAATGTTACAAGCTCTTGGTGCATAAAGAAGATCTGTAAAGTTGCAAAGACTAAAGTCTCAAATCCAAAGAGATATTCTTTATAAAAGTTAAGAGTCAACCACGCCTACCTAAAAAAGCTCGTTCTAACACGCCCCCACATATCTACGTCACGATGTGGGAAGATTTGCATAACACCGCCCAAATGTGCACGCAAAGAAAGAAGGCATAACTTTTATTCTAGCTGTAGTATTGTTGTTGCCGGCTGTTCTGACTCACAGACTGTAAGTAAGTTTTTTATATTTAAAGAATTTGCCACTGACGATTCAAACGCGAGTTTTGGGCAGTGTAGAATAGCTTTTGTTTGTCATTTCTCCGATCACAAATGCAGAAATGGTTTTATGTTTACGCGGCGCAATGCAACGCAACGCGTAAAAAGACAGTATAAGTCATTATAATCCGTAATTATGTCCCCACTGGATGCAACAAATGCCTTGGTTATAATGGGTTTTCATGTTTTTGACTCGTCGCTCCGGCCGGGACATGGCATCACAGTATGGTAGGGGCGTAACATTTCCGTATTTGGCCGTATTTGGTATTTGGCCAATCACAACACACTGGATAGCTGGCCAGTCAGAGCACACCTCGCTTTTCAGACCGATGAGCTTTGTAAAAATCGACGCGTTTCAAAAAGGCGGGGCATAGAGGAGAAACAATAATGTACAGTATGTGGAAAATAATGTGTTTATTGAACCTTAAACCGCATAAACACATTTCATTACACCAAATACACAAAATAATGTTCTTTTTAGCAACATCATATGACCCCTTTAAATTTTATATTACAGTTTTTTTTTTCTCTGAAATTGTTATGCTGATAATTTCATTTGTGATGATAAATACTAGGCTAAATAAAGAATGCAAACCAGAAGCATTTGCACTGGCGGTCTTGAACTTTTGAACCCTACTGTGTGTAGTTTCCATAAAGATTTACTAAATAAATATAAAGAATTTTATTTTTAGTTCAACTTGCCTTAGCATTTTCTGGACAAGGTTTCCAAATTTGATGTGTCATAAGCACTTACACTAAAAATATCTAAAAACAGACTGAAGCGGGTGGATGGATGAAAGCCGAGATGCACTGAGATGGAGAGAGAGTGAGGCTGTATGAGTGCATGACACAACCATCGTGTCTTGTCCTTTTTCTCCCACTTTGATGTGAAGGAGGCCTTTTTTTCCTTGCACGATTAATATTCTGGAACAAGTGCAGCTTTCTGCTGCTGATGCCCAGGAGTGCAGATACACAGGTTATATTTACAAACACACAGATTGCTCCGTGTTTGACGCTGTCTTTCTCTTTCTTTACCCCTGTTGTATCTAAACGGCAGCGTAGCACTGCCATCCTATTAACGCAGCCTGGCTCTCCATCCAAGCCTTGTGAGCCAGATGCCATGCATAACGGTCATTCTGCCGTTCCCTGTCAGAGGGGCGCAGGGCCGGACTGGGACGCAATTTCAGGCCGGGAAATCTCACACTCATCCAGGCCACACAGATAAAAGGGGCCAAGATTGCACCTTTTGGGGTACAACAGCTTGACACTGTAGCAGTACTCTTGAAAGGACATCTCTGTACCTTTTTTACCCCTAATAGGAACATATTAGTACCTTAGAGTAGTAATTCGTACCCTTAAGGTACTAATTTGTAGGCCTTGCACTGCACCTTCACTTCCCTTTCCCTTTTCTTCATTTTCCCCAATATCTCTGTCTCTCCCTTTTTTTTCTTATCGGTCACTTCTTCACCAGCAGGTCTACTGTTATGAACAGAACTTTGCCCACCTTGTTGAAAACAACCAACCCATTTCAATGTGTTGTTAGCACAGAATGTTATTTATCTTAAAATGACTTAAATACCCTAGATTTATGAGAAATGTTAAAGCTGTCTGAATACATTTCGGTTTGACTGTATACACACACTACCAGTCAAAAGTTTTTGAACAGTAGGATTTTTAATGTTTTTTAAAGAAGTCTCTTCTGCTCAGCAAGCCTGCATTTATTTGATCCAAAGTACAGCAAGAGCAATATTGTGAATATATTTGAAAAGGTAATTTATTTCTGTGATCAAAAAGCTGAATTTTCAGCATCATTACTGCAGACTTCAGTGTCACATGATCCTTCAGAAATCATTCTAATATGCTAATTTGCTGTTCAAGAAACATTTGTTATTATTATTATTATTATTATTATCAATATTTAAAACAGTTGAAACAGTTGAGTACATTTTCTTTTCAGGATTCTTTGATGAATTGAAAGATCCAAAGATCAGCATTTATCTGACATAAAAAGCTTTTGTAACATTATACATGTACTATACCAAAAGGGGGGGTTTTACTTATTTACTTTTATTATTACTTTTATTTAGCAAGGATGCTTTAAATTGATCAAAAGTGATGATAAAGACATTTATAATGTTACAAAAGATTTGAATGCTGTTCTTCTGAACGTTCTATTTAACAAAGAAACCTGAAAAAAATCGAATCTGTTTCCAACGTAATAATAATAATAATAATAATAATAAATGTTTCTTGAGCAGCAAATCAGCATATTAGAATGATTTCGTGCTTGCATGACTTCCACTAGACATTAACAGATATGCCTTGCAATCAGCATGTCCATGACAGCATTTCTTAAAAAGGCACAGTTGTTTCTTCTGGAAGGCTTTAAATAACAGGCTCAAAATAATCTTCATTTGCATGATCAAAGGCACAAATCCCCGACCTTCAATGTCTCTTGCTCAACCTTTATTTTGTTCTTCCTTTTCCATTTTCTTCCCCTGCCCTATTTTTCCATTTAAAGCATCATTAGAGCATTAAAGCTCTGTGCTTTGCCCAAGGTTAATCTCCATTATTCACAAAAACAGACACAAGACAGCACATGCATACACACAATTCATAAGGACATTGCTTCTTGCTAGATTCCTGTTATGCAAATACTCAGAGCTATTTCATGTTAATATTTTGAATGTATTTCAATGAATAAAAGCACATTGTAGGTGGTTTTTAATGTATTTAATAAAAATGTTTGATGTTTATGTAGAACTAACTAGGGAAAGGGAATTTTACAGCAAAACTAATACTAAATGCTATTCTTCTGATCTTTCTATTCATCAAAAACGAGTAATTACATTTGTGCAAAGCTGATAGACTCCCTTGTCATTTATTTGTTTATGATCTCCATCTGAACACATTAAACTTAGTCAATTTAGTTGGTCTGTTGTTAATATTATTGTTGCAGCTGCTATGCTGTGTTTTTTACTGTTGTGATATGAAGATGAAATTAAATAAAAACTGAAGCAAAACATTAAATAAACATCAGTTCTGAATATTAGTTAAAGGACATAGAAACATACAAATAATTGACAACTACTGTATATTGGTTAGAAAAAATTCTCAAAAAATCATCACAACTATTTTCATAATTGATAATAATAATAAATGTTTCTTGAGCATCCAATCAGCATATTAGAATGATTTCTGAAGGATCATGTGACACTGAAGTCTGCAGTTATGATGCTGAAAATTCAGCTTTTTGATCACAGGAATAAATTACCTTTTCAAATATATTCGAATAGAAAGCAGTCATTTTAAATGAAAATATTTCACAATATTGCTGTTTTTGCTGTATTTTGGATCAAAATGCAGGCTTGGTGAGCAGAAGAGACTTCTTTAAAAAACAATAAAAATCTTACTGATCAAAACCTTTTGACTGTAGTATATTAGAACACAATTTCTAAAGTGCCTAAATCAAAATTAGTAAAATGTATTTGTTGAAAAATTTTAATACTGAATACACTATTGAATTAGGCTGTGACTCATTATTTTTGTGTTGCTGTCTGCTCTAGCTCCTTCCCTCCCTGTACAATAAATCCATGTGAATATCTGTCTCTGCTAAATTTTTTTATGTAACTTTACAATCGATATTGATGTCCTTTAGCACAGTATTCTGAATGATGATAATAATGGGGTGCTACTGATAGCCTAACCAAGATAGCCTATTAGCAGTTTAATACTCAACTTGGTTAATAAAGACAAAACTATAGCGTATTTACAGATGAAACTGACCTGCACCTGAAGCCATGAACAGGTCAGTGATGTTGCTACATTTCACTGCTTCTTCTGGCTGCTTCCTCTCTTTCATCGAGTCCTGCGCATCGGTTCTGTTCGGAACCGTTTGACGGAAGCGCGGAAAACACGTGAGCTGATTCGTATAGTGCAGCGCTGTCAGTCAAGACTAACCGATTTATGATTTATTATCGAATGACAAAAACGGAAATGATCACTTTGGTACATCGAGAAGGCATAAATATAAAATATTAATATTAATAATAATAAAAAAATAACCGGGGCAGCGGGCCAAATCAGCCGCCAGGCCACCGGGAATTCTCCCGGTGGCCAGTCCGGGCCTGGAGGGGCGAGATCCCCGGGGCAGATGGTTAATATATTTTTTAAAGCACACAGCTTGTCTACATCATTACACAGCAAGAGTGCGGCAAACGTGCAGGACGTAGCATCTCGACGGTGGGCTGATAGATGCAGAGGCAGGACTGGAAATGACCTGCAGGTGAGAGGAGAGCGGAGAGCAGACACTTACTGCATTCCAAATGTGGGAAGATGAGCATTAATGAGCTGTGGGAAAAGAGAGAGATTGATCTCTAGTATCAGAATCCCATTAGAGTAGCAAAGCCTTGAGTTCGCTCTCAATTATTGGTCATTGGCTCAGTGACAGGTTTATGGCTTGATGGACTGTGCACAGATTTATGATGAGGATTAAACTTGGATTCATAGCCAGTTGTTGCTAATGAGAACTCTGAAAAGCATCATATTTGCCCTGATTATTTTGCTGCAAGTTTTAGAAGCACTTTACAGAGCAGTAAAAGTTATATTTAGACTTTAAATTGGCCTTTATTTGCCGTCAACAACCGATTATGCTTCAAGTTTGACTGATACGGATAATCACATCTTGAGGAGGTGACGTTTTGTCATCATTATTAATTAGTGGTGCTTGCTTAGTGCTCTGCCATGACAGTAGTTATATATATATATATATATATATATATAAAAAATTACATACACTAGCAATCAAAAATTTGGGGTCAGCAGTGTTGCCAGATCCCTGGAATTGGGCTAATCTTACACTGTTGGCACAGGGTTTTTTAGTCCACGGGTTAAACTGATCTCCCTTCTCTGGAACATGAATTCCATGAAGGGAACGCCCAACGGAGTGGAAAACTGTGAAAAAAATGCAATTGAGCTATAGTTGTGGGCTAGTTTTAATTAGCAATTGGGCTGGTTTTGTTTCGCAGACCTGGCAACCCTAACAAAAGGTTAGTAATTTTTATTTTCTTATGTTCAACAAGGCTGTATTTATTTTATTAAAAATACAGTAAAAACAGTAATACTGTGAAATAATTTTACATATATTATTACAATTTAAAATAACTGTTTTCTATTTGAATACATATTCAAATGTAATTTATTCTTGTGATGCGAAGCTGAATTTTCAGCAACCATTACTGCAGTGTTCAGTGTCACATGATCCTTCAGAAATCATCCTAATATGCTGATTTGCTGCTCACTTTCAAT
>NW_015537962.1:258060-260423 GCF_001515605.1 Sinocyclocheilus anshuiensis
GCCTGCTATAGTACCCCTTGTGACGATGCTGAGAATGCCGCACAATGTTTAGCTGGATCTTTATTATGATAAAGCTAGTATCACAACATCTAGTTAGTATATATATATATATATATATATATATAAAAAATTACATACACTAGCAATCAAAAATTTGGGGTCAGCAGTGTTGCCAGATCCCTGGAATTGGGCTAATCTTACACTGTTGGCACAGGGTTTTTTAGTCCACGGGTTAAACTGATCTCCCTTCTCTGGAACATGAATTCCATGAAGGGAACGCCCAACGGAGTGGAAAACTGTGAAAAAAATGCAATTGAGCTATAGTTGTGGGCTAGTTTTAATTAGCAATTGGGCTGGTTTTGTTTCGCAGACCTGGCAACCCTAACAAAAGGTTAGTAATTTTTATTTTCTTATGTTCAACAAGGCTGTATTTATTTTATTAAAAATACAGTAAAAACAGTAATACTGTGAAATAATTTTACATATATTATTACAATTTAAAATAACTGTTTTCTATTTGAATACATATTCAAATGTAATTTATTCTTGTGATGCGAAGCTGAATTTTCAGCAACCATTACTGCAGTGTTCAGTGTCACATGATCCTTCAGAAATCATCCTAATATGCTGATTTGCTGCTCACTTTCAATGAATTCAATGCATCTTTGCTGGAAAAAAAAATCTCTTATCTAGTGTTAGCCACACCTACCTAAAATGGCTCGTTCTAACACGGCCCCACATATCTACCTACTATGTGGGAAGATTTGCATAACGCCACCCAAATGTTCACGCAAAGAAAGAAGGCGTAACTTTTATTCTCACTGTAGTATTGTTGACGCTGCAGCCATGTCGTGAAGGCGCTGTGTGCTTCGTTGTGAAAGCGAAACTACTTTGTTTGGTCTTCCAAAAGAGGACGATATCCGCTTCGTCATGCCTAGAGCTGATCCGTGCTGGTTGCTGAGGAAATACTACAACTTTCACCGTGGACAAAGCGGAGTCCAGCCCGGGGTCCGTCACATGTGGTTGCCGCTCATTCGTTGCATCCGCCGAGCGCGCCGTTCTCGACCCCGCGGTCTCAGCTCACTCTATCCCGGCCTCAGCGCACGCTAAGCCAGGGCTTCCCCTCACGCTAGGCCGCTGTGTTTTTCGTTGTGAAAGCGAAACTACTTTGTTTGGTACACCAAATACACAAAATAATGTTATTTTTAGCAGCATCATATGACCCCTTTAATGACTAAGCTGTGAAGGACGACAAAAGTAGCACACAGATTCCTGTTTGCTAAGCGTAATTATCTCAAAGGTAGCTTTATCTTAGATGAGCTGCTGAAGTTGTCTTCATAAGGGATTTTCCTTTTGATCATTGCCGTTTCTGTTCAACTTACATCCTGAAAAGAGACCATTCTCCTTCCGTACCAAATCTCTCTCGTTTGTACGACCTTCTGTCTTTATCTCAATTGCTTCCTTCCTTCCATCTCTTACTTTCTTCCTCTCTCTGTTGAGGTCCCATAACAGCCGAGCAACACTTCAAAAAGAGCTTAACGCCAGCCAACAGCGCACTCTTTCTCTCTGGGACAGGAGCACCACGTTAAGATAAAAAAAGGGGAAGTTTGTAAGTGTTTGGGAGGAGATGCGAGGATGCCAGTGGATTGTGCAGGCTCTCAGCCAAGTCCAGCTCCATTTGGCAGCTCCATGCATCTTCGGTAGGCCACGCCACATGCTTTGTGTTTTATCTCCCCGCGTCCCTCCTGAGTGCATGGCCATCTCGACCCGCGGCAATGCCAGGATGTAGGAAGCAGAGATGCTTACTAACAAGCTCAGCTGTTTTCAGAAAGTTTGTAAAGAAAGCCTCATGGAAACACAACCTTGCCCCTGGACATGCCTTGGTCTACCAGCTAGTGATCTCAGAAAATAAAAAGTCTGTTTCTTTCTCCCTAAAACACACAGAGGGTAGCCTACTTCTCCCTCTGTAAACATTACACATCTGAGTGGTTTGACGGCGTAATCTAAAACGTGTTGAGCAGGTCACTGCTGCTGGACCCTTGTCTGTTAAAACACTCACCTTTATAAAGGGGTCATATGATGTTGCTAAAAAGAACATTATTTTGTGTATTTGGTGTAATGAAATGTGTTTATCGTGTCCATTTTTGGAAGGCCAAACAAAGTAGTTTCGCTTTCACAACGAAACACAGCGTCACACACACGGCGTGCTAGAGTGAGCGGAGGCCTAGAGTGAGCGGCGGCCAGCGGATTTAACGAAGGAGCGTCCGGCGGGCTTGCGGCAACCACGTGACGATCCCGGGCTGGACTCCGCTTCGTCCACGGTGAAAGCCGATCCGGCGATCCACAGCGCGAAGTTGATGTAT
>NW_015537962.1:260544-306573 GCF_001515605.1 Sinocyclocheilus anshuiensis
TGCGTGAACATTTGGGCGGCGTTATGCAAATCTTCCCACATCGTGACGTAGACATATGGGGGCGTGTTAGAACGAGTCGTTTTAGGTAGGTGCGGTTGACTTTAAAATTTTATAAAGAATATCTCTTTGGATTTGAGACTTTAGTCTTTGCAACTTTACAGATCTTCTTTATGCACCAAGAGCTTGTAACACTCCAAAGAGAAAGGAAAAATTGAAATCTCATCATATGACCCCTTTAAAACGGTTTTGGTAAATGATTTTTTTGTTGTTTTAACATGTTTTTTTAAGTGATAATACAAGTCTATGAATCCTGTCTATCTATCTATCTATCTATCTATCTATCTATCCATCCATCCATCCATCCATCCATCCAGAAAAACAATAAGTACAATAATTAAGTAACAGGAATATTTTGCAGGAAAGTATGTGTGATATATATATATATATATATATATATTACCCAGCGCATACTTAATTAGTACTTAAAAAACACTACACGCTACAATTATTTAGTAGAAAGAATATTTATCATATAGTTTGCTTGCTTTCATTTTTTTAACACTTGTTTCGTTGTTTATTGATTATTATTAATAGTTATCTTCTTTTTGGATCATTCGTCATCAAATGTTCAAATTTTTGGTAAACTCATAAATTTCATGTTGATTGTGACATGACCAAAAAGTGATGATGTCTGTATATTTATCTAGATTTTTGGCAGATTTATGCACCCGTTCTGAACATCACATTGTCTCTTCTTACAAACAAACGACAAAAGAGACCCTGCCCCCTCTGAAATTTTATCCACTGTTGTCACTGTTGGACAATGTCACTTTATTTTAAAAAGAAAAGAAAATCATTCCTTTATTATTCTGTCATATATTTACAAATATTGGACTTGTTTTATTTTGTTGAATATTTTCTCCCTTCCCTCAGAGAAAACTGTTACAGAGAATTTTCTGTTAGCTTCTGCTGAGGTAAAAACCTATAAGTTTTATTATTTTTGTGTGTGCATATACTATACATAGCATACAGAAAAATAACTGTCACCAGCTTTATGCTCCTAATGCTCATCTCTTTCTTCCAATTAATTGATGATGTTTACAAGGGCAAGACGCATGTAAACAAGATGGCAGCTTTGCCATATAGTCCGTTCTCATTTATCCAGTCTATTACAAGAGTGGTCAGCCAATGCATTAGAGATTTTCTTTCCCTCTACAGAGACATCAGTGATATTATTGACTTTGAACATTCCCTGGATCCCCGCATGCAGCCTGCATGCAGGCAGAACCAGCCCAGAGCATCACACCATCCATCCTCACACAGCACTTCAAACAATGTTCTTACATTTCTGAAGAAAATACAAGTGCTGCTTGCCTGTACTGTGAGTGGTTGCTAAGTGTTTAAAAACACTAAGTGAGTGTTTTTTAGCTCATTGCTATGTGGTTGCTAAGACATTCCTAGATGATTTCTATGGTATTTGGCAGTTACTTTCTGGCCCAATTTAAAATATTTAGGCCTTAATTTGAAATTTCTATATTTGAAATGCATATAAAATTTCCACCCAGTTTTAACATAAAAAAAAACAATGAACATAATGAACATATTTGTCAATCATATAATGAAATGGATAAGAAACAGGCAAGATTTCTGTAATAGTACTAATAAACTGAATGTGTGTTTATATATTTATCATCAATATATATATACTATTTCTCTCAGTCTCATACATTTTATCTAAGTGAATAATGCTTGTAACTTTATCTAACTGAATAATGCTGAATAATTTACAGCTAGCCATATTTTACACGTTTTAACCTAATAAATTGGATTGTTTTCACAACAGATTTATGCTGATTCTAAGCTATTTGAATAAATACGTTTTGAAAATATGATTATTTAAATAAAATCAATATATGAAAATAGTTCATAATGAAATATGCCAGAAATCTTGTTTCATTTATGTATGACTGACAAATACGCATGACTATATGCACAAACTTGCATCAAGCTTATTAGATTGTTTATTGTTAAAACTGTGTAATCCAAATGGATGGAAATTTTAAATGCAATTCAAATATATAAATCTAAAATTTAGGCCTAATTAGTTTGAAAAGAGCCCACCATCAAGTCTCTATGATATTCTTGCTATGATTTCCAGTTCCCTTCAGATCCCCCCTCCCACCCCCACCATTTTTGTCTGCCATATGAAAATATTCTGATTACGAAAATTGAGCAATACAAGATATGAGCTGATGTTCATACTTAGGGGAAGTGGTTTAGAATAGTAGATCAGTGCTTTAAAATTGATTGATTCAATTATTAATAATACATATAAATAATATTATAATACAATTATAATATACAAATAATGAAAATTATTATTATTATTATTAATAAAATAAAAAATTATGTACTCCAAGCACAGCCTAAAAATAGAATAGAATAGAATAGAATAGAATAGAATAGAATAGAATAGAGTAGTACAGAGTAGTATAGAATAGAATAATGGTGAAGAATCTGGTGAACTCTTATTCATGAACTAGAAAAATACGGAGGTCACAGTCTTTATTACTTTGAAGCGTCTAAGAAAGCATTAGCATTGCAGTTGCCTCGGAGGGATTGACCGTGTCACTCTAACTGGCATCAGATGAAACCATCCACTAAAGGCACTCTTTAACTACTTACATTTTTTTTTCTTTTGAGTTTTTAACTTCCAGAGAGCATACTGCAAACTTGAGGTGATTAATAAAATATGTGAACAGGCACTTCATGCTGATTTTCCCATTTGTCTCAATGTCCACACAAATGTTCTGAAGCCAGAATCCAATGTCTGCCACTGCAGGAGCCCACCAGCAGTCAGGAGCCACGGGCTCTCCACATTGCCCTCTAGAGACCGACATTTAAACTAAGAGCAATGATGCGCTGTAAAGCCTTCCAGACAGATTCTCAGGAGGGCCAGTCGATTCTGTACGCTATACATGAATGAAACATGCCCTGTGAAAAATAGACCATTCGGTATGTGTCCTAATAAAGTCCAGTGGAATCTATTGAGAGACCTTTTGGATGCTGCCCCGTGCTGTGGAGGTTTTGTGCAGATGTCTGAATAGAGTTTACTAAGAGGTTCCGTTTGCTTTTTGTATTTAGTGGGCACTGCCAATACAGGGATCAATACAGAGCAGAGTGAAAGGGAACCCATTTTGAAAAGAGCCCACCATCAAGTCTCTATGATATTCTTGCTATGATTTCCAGTTCCCTTCAGATCCCCCCTCCCACCCCCACCATTTTTGTCTGCCATATGAAAATATTCTGATTACGAAAATTGAGCAATACAAGATATGAGCTGATGTTCATACTTAGGGGAAGTGGTTTAGAATAGTAGATCAGTGCTTTAAAATTGATTGATTCAATTATTAATAATACATATAAATAATATTATAATACAATTATAATATACAAATAATGAAAATTATTATTATTATTATTAATAAAATAAAAAATTATGTACTCCAAGCACAGCCTAAAAATAGAATAGAATAGAATAGAATAGAATAGAATAGAATAGAATAGAGTAGTACAGAGTAGTATAGAATAGAATAATGGTGAAGAATCTGGTGAACTCTTATTCATGAACTAGAAAAATACGGAGGTCACAGTCTTTATTACTTTGAAGCGTCTAAGAAAGCATTAGCATTGCAGTTGCCTCGGAGGGATTGACCGTGTCACTCTAACTGGCATCAGATGAAACCATCCACTAAAGGCACTCTTTAACTACTTACATTTTTTTTTCTTTTGAGTTTTTAACTTCCAGAGAGCATACTGCAAACTTGAGGTGATTAATAAAATATGTGAACAGGCACTTCATGCTGATTTTCCCATTTGTCTCAATGTCCACACAAATGTTCTGAAGCCAGAATCCAATGTCTGCCACTGCAGGAGCCCACCAGCAGTCAGGAGCCACGGGCTCTCCACATTGCCCTCTAGAGACCGACATTTAAACTAAGAGCAATGATGCGCTGTAAAGCCTTCCAGACAGATTCTCAGGAGGGCCAGTCGATTCTGTACGCTATACATGAATGAAACATGCCCTGTGAAAAATAGACCCTTCGGTATGTGTCCTAATAAAGTCCAGTGGAATCTATTGAGAGACCTTTTGGATGCTGCCCCGTGCTGTGGAGGTTTTGTGCAGATGTCTGAATAGAGTTTACTAAGAGGTTCCGTTTGCTTTTTGTATTTAGTGGGCACTGCCAATACAGGGATCAATACAGAGCAGAGTGAAAGGGAACCCATGCAGGGACTCGTCCGGCTCTCCCTGAAGGCATTGTATGCTTACTTGGACAAAATTCATTATAGGCTTATGCAACAATGGTATAATAGAGTGAATTTCCTGGAAGCCAAACATGCCCGGGTTATATTTCATCCTAAAATCAAAAGAAAAATAAATTATTATTTCTTATTAATTAAATTACAGTATCTATAAATTCCAGTAATATTTGTTTTTCAGCCTGACACTAATTTAAAGGAATAAATGGAAGGAAAAATTATTATTTACACACCCTCATGACGTTTCAAACATGTGTAGCTTTATTTCCTTCATGTAACAACTATACTAGTCCCTCTTTTCCATGCATTTACATTAAATGGGGGCTAAGACTTCAAAAAGGATGCAAAAGCATTATAAAAGTATTATTAAAGTGTCCATATGACTGAAGTGTCCATATTACAAAGCTATTGCATGACATGTCCATGACATTTTTGCATTTTTTGAAGCTTGAAAGCCCCAGTCACCATTTATTGCAAGTCCAAATCATGAATACATTATTTTGGGGGGGTTCGAACATTTTCAGTGAATTGATTCAGTCATGGATGGGACTGATCTTGTTCAACTCACCGACTCCAGTTGCAATAGAGCAGAAGATCAGCAGTGAATAATTATACAACTTCGATCTATAAAGCTCTTATATGACTTCAGAAGACTTTTAATAAAACTTTAATGATGCTTTTACAATCATTTTGAAGTTTGAAAGCCTCAGTCACCATTTCTTGCTATGCATGTAGAAAAAAAGGAGCCAGAACCAGAAGATTTATCAAAATTGCTAATTTTGTGTTCCACAGAAGAGATATAGTCAAACAGGTTTGGAATGACATGAGGATAAATAATGTAAGTATTTTCAGTTTTAGATGAACTATTCCTTCAATTAAAGGAAAAGACTGTATAACAGTAATGTTTATGACATGTATTGGTGAGATTCACCTTCTAAGTAACTCCTCTGTGAAGCCAGTCGGGTGTTTTAGTGTTTGTTTATTTATAAGGGGAAAAAAACAGTGTGCGTTGGAGTGTACAATTTGTTATTAGGTTTTCAAACTGTGGATTTATGTTGTCAAGATAACATAATACATCATTTACACCAGGCTTATCGGCCTTAATCACACTAAGAACGAGCAATGCATTATGGGTACCACGTAACCTCTAACATAAAGCTCACAGCTGATGCTTCCTGCCAATGGGCCGGATCTAAAAATGAAAATCTCTTGGAGGAGTGTTTCTCGGTCAAAGCAGGTGATGCACCCAGGAGAGCATCAGGAGCAGTGAAGAGAGACGGAAGGAAGCCCCTTTCTCTTCTTGTCACTCAGTGTAAGACGTGGGTGACACTGTGAAAAGTTTATGCTCTCCCACTGAGATGTGTGAGTATGTGTGTGTGTGTGTGTGTGTGTGCAAAACACGGGACACCTGTCACTGTGTGGAGGGGCTAGAAAATGCCTCAAAATCTTGGCGTTGGAGGTTGAGAGTGCACTGGTCATAATAGGCCATTGGGTCCTGATATGTGCACCTGGGTCCTGTCGCAAGAGCTCCGGTTCACAGCTGGAGTAGACAATGGTGTCATTACACCACCCAAATCCATCACAGCCCCAGATAACCCATAATAAGACTCGTATGTCTCAGAAAGAATGCATATGTTTTTTACTAAGTGCATTTGACTTAGGATGCATACGGAAAATCCCTGCTAGAGAATTGAACACCTGCTTGCGAATGTGTCAGAAATCTGGGCAGAAAAGCTAAGATAACCCACTCACACTGAAACAGATTAGTGTGCGGTGGATGACTTCCACCATGCCAAGCACCTTTTGATTAATATGTTTGCATTGCAAAGTGCTATGCATTTCTACAAGGATGCTCTTGCACATGCAAAATAATAAGCCTCTTTTTCTGAAATGTTGGCATGCTGTCACGCGCTAGGGTTTGGGATGCTTTCAGTCTCTTGTTTGGACAAATCTGACAAAGCCTTTGAGTTTAAGAACAGCAGTTAACTCACTGCTTATCAAACTGAATGTGAATTTTTAAAGATGAGTTTCCATTAAATAAATGCCAAAGGGGATGGAATCTGTCCCAGCCCTGCGAAAGCATTAGTCAAATCTCGTCTTGTTTAAGGGGGGTCTGGGAATCACGTCTATCACGGTTGCTCGTGGTGAAATACATGTGCTGAAATGAATGAGGAGCTTTATGTGCTTGTTAGTGCTTTTGCGCATAGAATGCTGTGTAAGGGGGCGTTCATATGGAGGATGTGTTCGTTCAGTGCTATTTTTCACTCAAGATGTGTTCCTGTCTTCCCTTTGAGCATGTTTTTTTTTAATTATATGTTTATATCAGGGTCAGAAATTTTGAAAATCCCAAAGAATTGTTCACATATCTGTTCATTCAGAAACAAAACAATTGTGATGGTCTTTATGAATGAGTCATTGCAGTCATTAGTTTAACCAATTCTTTAAAAAAACTGATTAATTCAGGAACAACACTGTGTCTGAATATGCCTACTTCCATATATAATGCAAAAAATGTAGGCTATTTATGTCCGAATTCATAGTATTACTTCTGTCAAGATTCTTAAGTGTGCATTCGATGGACACTTTACTACCACATGAAGACACAGGAGAGGGTTTGTGAATGGCAGTGAAGTGCAACTGACTGCATATGCAACTGACTTTGATAGGTCACGTGATCACGTGATAGGTGACATGGCGGATGAAGCACATCCGAATTTTATTACCCCATATAGGCTACTACCACTGCTCTATAATTGATCTATAATAGAGAACATTATATAGATCAGTGCAAACTATCCATATTCATAGTATATAGATCTACTTTTTAACAGTTGTAAAGTAAGTTTCAAACCAAATAGTACCTACTAGACAGCGTGCGATTTCGGGTGCAGGTCGAAACTTTTGTGGGTGAGTCATTGATTCGTTTACTCAAGCAATTCAACACTGATTCATTCAGGAATGCTACACTGTAAAAAATGATTGTGATTTTAACAGTAAAAGACTGTAAAAATGCTACAGTAAAAACCTGTTAACTGGCTAACAGTAAGTTTCCATACTATATTCGGTGAATAAATGTAATTACATTTAATGTAATTTTACAGTAAAATACTGTTAAAAATAAATTTTTTGGAAGTGAAAAAGAAAAAGTCATTGTATAATTTACAGTGACAAACTGTAAATTGACACTCCCAGAATTCCCTGCATGACACTTCATATTTGATGTTTTTTTTTGTTGAAATAACATATTTTTTCTTCGTTTTTTTCTTATCAGTTGGGTACATTAGGGTTTAATCTTACATGTAATGTTGTTAAATTAATGTTTATTGCATTATTTCAGAATCATGTGTGTCACCATGATGGGGTTTAGTGTTTATGTGAATGACACTGTGCACCTTCTATATATAAGTATTGCCCTCCTCAGCTTGTATAAAAGCTGTTTGTGATGAGCGTTGGTTCATCATGTGACTTTCTCATCACCACCAGTTTTTGGTGGTTATCAGTGCATTACAGTGGTTCAAAACAGATATTAGTACTTCAATATTTTGGTTTATTAACATTACAGCAGTTAATGAAATACGGTATTTTATTGTGAATTTAAGTTAAGTCTGTAAAACCTAAAATGTTGCTACCATGTTTTTTACGGTGAAGTTCTGGCAACCACAGCTGCCGGTATTTTACCGTAAATGTCACAGATTTTTTTTTTACAGTGTACTGCTGCTACAAATGGTTGTTTTTGCTTCGAATGATCTCTTCCGTTGGCGGACCTAAAAAGACAAAGCAACTGGTAATAGCTGTAGGCTATAAAATGTAAGTTGCTTATAACTGTTAACTCCTTGTTTATTGCACTGCTGTACACTGAAAAACATGGTGGTGAAACAATTTTGACTCAGAAGTCGCTAGTACATTTTGCAAATAATTACAAAGGAAAAGCAAGACACATTGAAAACGTGAAATCTTGAAGTAGAAAAACTGAAATAATAATATTTGAAATAATAATCTATAAGACTTGTAAAACGTATTCCAATATACTTAGGAAGTTTTTGGTTAGGGTTAAAAGGAAATAATGCCTCATAGCGATAAAACAGTGCCCATTAATGGACACCGGGATTCATGTTGATAAAGTTTGTCTGACACTGGTCTATCAGACGGATGCATCGCGTCTCGCACCGTGACCGTCG
Source organism: Sinocyclocheilus anshuiensis (assembly GCF_001515605.1). Taxonomy (NCBI): domain Eukaryota; kingdom Metazoa; phylum Chordata; class Actinopteri; order Cypriniformes; family Cyprinidae; genus Sinocyclocheilus; species Sinocyclocheilus anshuiensis. The sequence continues at coordinate 269,043 of NW_015537962.1, forward strand.
CCTTTTAAAACAGCCTGCCAGGTTAAAAACAAGCAGATCAACTTTTCAAAACGCGTCAAGACTGTTCCAACCCGTTACGCTCCGTCTAGCTGCTGAACGCAAGAGCGCGTCCTGTGTAAACGCCTCCCAACACCTGCGGCGGGAAATACCTTGTGGAGAGCAGCAGCTTACACTCAGACTAAATATAGATCCATCGCGAAGGAACCCGGACACCGCGCTTCCCCACGCACTGATCGTTTATCTGCATGTTGTGATTAGCTGGAAAGTTTGATTGTATCGGTGGCATCTTTCCCCGTTTTTAAATCTAATGTTTATGATTCAGGACAAATAGGGTTTCTTTAAAGAAAAATATCTTAACCTTAGCTTCAACTACACACGCGTAAAGCGCATTTTTAACTCATTGTTCTTTGCGGTGCGCACACGCTATCCAACAAGTGCGTGCTCGAAGCTCCACTGCTGTGTCTTAAGAAGCGATTGAGGAGAAAACAAGCATATGGAGATCACTGTCTAACGACCTGGAGCTCGAATCGATCCAAGCAACCTCGCCAAACACGCACATACTTTGTCGCATTGATTAAAAAAAATGCGCGTTTGTTTGATGCGCGTCGTGTGATCTGGTGGATTTGCTAGTTTCCCCGCCGATGGAGCCGCCGTAATTCGTTGTCTTTGTCATTTTTACAACAAATTAGGCGGGGCGGTTTGCTTATATTTTGAAGATCCGAACCAAAAAAAGCCTTACATCTAGACCACCCGTGACCTGTGAAGACTTGTAAATCCCTATACCTGGTTTCGTGGTGAGGGCTGCGCAATTGCGCAAGCTGCGAGAGTACTATCGGACCTTTCCATGGAATCCACTCCACGCGTGATCACCACTGAGGGTGTCGGTCCGATCTGATGTGGGGTAAAAAGTTGCCATCTGGACAGTAAATCACATATATGAGGATCAATACACACGTGGTAGTCAACACAAAGCGCAAAAATGCCTATGCATCCGGTGACTTCCACTTTTATGTACCGGGGGATCTGCACCATTCCTGATATCTTGTCGTACCGGGCACCGGTCAATCTACCTGAGGACGAAGTGGAAGGTGAGTAAGAGAGTCCTGATGGTGCTTGAAGCCTATATTCTGTTCTACCATATATTAAAACGACTAAATTCTTACAAATTTTCGCATCGCTTTAGTGTATTTTAACCTGTTTCCTAGACAGAAGGTCGGTGTTTTGCGCACCTGTTCGGCGTTTTTTCTTTTCTTTTCTTTTCTTTTCTTTTCTTTTCTTTTCTTTTTTTCTCGTTTCTTATTGACCCAGTTTCGATTTATAATATGTTGTAAGTGAACGTGAAGAGAAATACTGATTTTTTTGTTTGTTTTCTTTTTGGTTAGAACAGTTCGGAAGGATTCAGCACCACGCACAGCGCAGTTCACTTAAAACGCGTGAAAATCCTGTTACCCGTGCCTGTGTTTCTCTATGAGGCGGATAAATCTGATGGTGTGATTTATGGAAAGTAGGTCTATCACAAGCCAGCAGAAAGACCTGTGAGTGGTATTCTGCAGTTGTGACATCTCTTTGGCTTCAAACAGTTTTTCAGCGTGTGTGAGTGAATCAGTAGTAAATCCAAATATAAAGTCTTTGACACGCCATTCTAACCCGTAAAGCACTTTTATTTTTAGATTCTGAAACACAGTAAACTAAAGATACATATGCAATTCGACAGAGTAGGCTATTTCCATAACACAGTTTCTCATTTATGTCAGAAAGTTTACTCTGATGAGTATCCAACTGGATATAATTAGTATAAGTAGTCACATTATATTCCACATTTGATACCTACAGTATAATTGGCTTTTCTGATTAAAATAATGTTTTGTGTGATTTAAGGAGAGTAGGTCTCACATAAGCCAGCAAAAAGACCTGATCATGGTATGCAGCACTAATGAGGACCTCTCATTTGGAGTGATGACTGTCAGTGAAAAACACAAATTTGTTGATACCATGTCATTCTAAGCATAAAACCAACACTTTTAATTTTTTAGAATCTGAAACATATTGCACTATACAATATGCAAATGAATAGGCTGGTTGATTTATACATATACTACAGTTTACCCCAGTGTTCCCCAGTAATGGTCATGGAATATCCCTGAATTGCACATTTTGGATGTCTCCCTTAATTAACACACTTGGTTTATATCATCAGCTCATTAGTAGTGGCACCAAGACCTGAACTGGTGCGTCAGATAGAGACAAATCCAAAATGTGCAGTGCTGTGGACCAAGGAAAACAACTGGTTTACCTTGATAAATATCCAATTAAATAAAATCATTAAAATGTCATTTGAACTAGACGCATTATAGTCTACATGTTCAATACCAGCAAAATAAATGGCTTTTTATTTTGAAAATAAAATGTTTTTTTTCTACTGTGCAATGCTTTTAGGCGATATGTTCCAAGTTCAGGATTAAAAATCACTGGTTTACCTTAAGTATCCACTTAAATAAAATGAGTAAAGTGTAATTTGAACTAGACATAGCATGTTCAATACAGGAAAATAAATGGCTTTTTATTAAGAAAAGAAAAGAAAATACAGTTTTTTTTCACCACCGTGCAATGCTTTAGGTAGGTTACATGTGAAATGCAAACTATAATCAGCTCAGATTGCTTCAAAATCCCATGCTTTTTCATTTAACGTCAATGCATGTTCACAAAATTTGAAATCAGTTTATGTAATTGCAAAAATATAAATATTTGTAATGTAGCGGTCTGTAATTGTGAATTTCAAACTGTGTCATCAAACGCATTCATTCAGATGAGTTTTTCCATTAAACCTTGAATATTGACGTCTGACTGGTGTGATTGTCAGCTCAGTTCAAAGTGTCTTTCCAGATCAATCTTTTGAGATTCGGGTTTAATTAAGCATCTCAGGACCTCATTGCAATTCCATTCATCAAGGGATGTTTTCTATCAGTACATTTAGTTAAATAAAAATCCTATAACCCAAAATCTCAGGGCTGCTTCTCATGCTCTTAACCCTTGAAAACCTGCTGGTCTGAACTAACACAAGCTAAAATGCGATAAAGAGACAAATGCAAAAGATGAGAGGTCACATATGGATGTTCCCTGTAGTACATGATTGTGTGCATTCTGTACATACACAAATATCCACGTGTGCATATGACAGTCAATCTATGTGAAAATATGCGTGCATGTTCGCAAAGAAAAACTGTGCCATATGTGGTCATCCTAGAACATATATCGTAGTTTGTGTTGCATTTCCATAGAGATGGAAAATAGACAGTAAATATGAAGAGACAAAGCACTGGGTTTCATCCCCATAACAGTTTTGCTTTTACACAGATTTGCTCAGCAAATATAAATATAGCTCATTGACCAAGTTGTTGGGGGCACTTGCCTCACACTGATGAAGTAGGCCATGTTCAATCTCGTCCTTAGGATATATAGTTGTTTATTTGTGAATCTTGAGTTTGAGCCAGATTTTTATATTTTGCTTTGAACTCGTATGACACGCTGGGGGCAGAAACTGAGATGTAATTTGTGAGCTAGATCCGTGCATCTTTATTTTAGTTAGCAATATTTCATCATAAACCCATCCTTATTCAAAATGAAGAATGAGGATAAGAGCCTCAGCTAAAGCTTGAGGAATTCATTTTTATTCTCAGTTGAAGATTGCTTAAAGTCTGGTTCATCCAAAAGACATTATCTCCTGACTGTATGCTCACACATACTGGTTAACCCGCTGATAACGTCCTTTAAAGGATTAGTTCACACAAAAATGAAAATTGGTGTCATTTAGTCATTCCAAGCCATTTTTTTGTTGTTCAATGGAAAACTAAGATGAATTGAGAATGGAGCCTGTTAAGCTTTCCAATTAATTTAGATGACTTGTGTGCTGTATTTCAAGTCTTTTGAGGCTTTGTGTGAAGAACAAACTGCTATGTAAGGCATTATTTACTGATAATCCTCAGTTCCAGTGGGCTGTTAGCCACGGTGACTGAATCAAGTCAGTGAGTTGAACACAAGAATCGAATGAGTCGGATTAGTGAATTAATCTTTAGTGAACTGGTTCAATTGATTCATTGAAAAGATCTGATTAGAAAAAAAATGTTCACAAATCAGACATCGAATCTCACTACATATTTCACATATTTACACACAGGAGATCTTTTTATGAAAAATGTCCTCCTAACATATGAATTTGTTCTTAACTTCGTTTTAATGTTAATGTATTCGGATAATTTGATGAAAGAATCTATGTATAAAATTTAATCTAATCTCGTTTAATCTAGGGAATAGTTCTCCTAAAAATAAAAATTTGCTAAGAATGTACTCACCCTCAGGCCATCCAAGATGTAGATCAGTTTGTTTCTTCATCTAAAAAGATGTGGGGAAATGTAGCATTACACCACTTGCTCTCCAATGGATCCTCTGCAGTGAATGGGTGCCGTCAGAATGAGAGTCCAAACAGCTGATAAAAACATCACAATAATCCACAAGTAATCCACACCACTCCAGTCCATCAGTTAATGTCTTGTGAAGTGAAAAACTGCATGTTTTTAAGAAACAAATCCATCATCAAGACGTTTTTAACTTTAAACCACAAACATGCTTCCTGCTAAAATACAAGCTACAACCATAATATTGCTCTCTCCAGTGAAAAGGTTGTCTAGTCTGAATCAGGAGAGAATTATGCACAGATCAAGCACAGTTTACAAGTAAAAACAGTCCAAAAGAGTTCTAAACAAATATGTCAGGTATTTTGACGTAAGAGGACAACAGGGGATTGATTTTTTCACTGGACAAAGAGTTATGTATGATGGACTGTATTTTGGCCAGAAGTGACGGTTTAAAGTTAAAACGCTTTGATTATAGACTTGTTTATTACATATACACAGCTTTTTCAGATTTTAATTTTTGGGTGAACTATTCTTTAACACATTTATAAGGCCAGCCAGAGTATGTGATTTTTAATTATGTGTGGTTGTAGTGGTTCCTACATTTTTTCATACATTTTAAATACATGCTAGTACTAAAGTTACTGATCAATCTTGAATTGTTCATGAAAATATTTGTATGCAAATTTCATATACAAATTCATTATTACTTCCCTCACAAGGACAAATAGCAAGATTTTCAATGGATAACAGCTTACATTTCAGTTTGTTCCTCATTCAAATATGTGACCCCGCCGGACCACAAAACCAGTCTTAAGTCGCTGGGGTATATTTTTAGCAATAGCCAAAAATACATTGTATGAGTCAAAATGATCGATTTTAATTTTATGCCAAAAATCATTAGGATATTAAGTAAAGATCATGTTCCATAAAAATATTTTGTAAATTTCCTATCGTAAATATATCAAAACTTAATTTTTGATTAGTAATATGCATTGCTAAGAACTTAATTTGAACAACTTTCAACGTCAGTATTTAGATTTTTTTGCACCCTCAGATTCCAGATTTTCAATCCAATTTAAAAATTTCAATTCATTTTCAAATAGTTGTATCTCGGCTAAATATTGTCCTATCCTAACAAACCATACATCAATGGAAAGCTTATTTATATATATATTTTTTTAAAACTGACCCTTATGACTGGTTTTGTGGTCCAGGGTCACGTATTTTAAATGTAGTGCAAAAGTCACTTTTATAATGTGTTTTTGTCATTAAAAAGACTGGCCAGAATATTCTATAAAACTCACATTTGGCATTCAGGGTTTGTTTTTATTTAAAAGATACGTACTTCTTTTACCCATCATGATTCACAAGAAGCAGAAAGCCTCTTTTCCGTTGGACTTTATTCACTATGAACCAGTGACCCAAATGATTCACATGAACTGAATAAACCTCCATTACGGTTAAGGCTTTCACTGAATGCACATTCAGTACAAACAAGCAGCCGCACAGCTTTGTGAGAGTGAAATTCAGCTATAATGTGCATGGTCCTCCGTGCGCCGGGAATTACCCAGCTGTTAACCGCATCCGACGTCATGCGCCACATTGTCTTTCTGTGGCATTGCATGACAATCAGACATCAAGCTTGTTTGGAATTTCATTAAAAGAGGTTGGCAGTGGTGACGAAAGCAAATAAAGCTGTGATTACATTTGGTGCTGTGGATGGATTTCAGAAAGCAATCTCAAAGCCTATTGTCACAGGGATGGTAAGGGTGCCATTTGCAGCATCTGAGAGCACGCCGGCCCCTCTTGATCAAGGCCATGCTGACAGCACATGGCGGACTGTTGTACTGATGTTTTACACACAGAGTCATATTCAGCCTCAGGGAGCAAAAAGCTGTTAAAGCTTCTTCGTCTCAGTCAAAAACTAAAGAGGGCTTATCATAGAAAACAGTATTTTTTTTTCTCTTCTTATACTCTAACATGAAGCTTCTTCTTAAGTCCACCAAGAGCATTAATGGAAACTAGGCTGCAAAAACATGTTTTTCAGAAATCATCACAGTATCTATGACATCACAAGGACTACTTGGTATTCAGTAGCTTCACACATCGCTGTGGCGGACAATGTGAACTACGTCAGTATGCAGAGGGTTAGCCAATCAGAACAGAGATCGCTATTTGGGATGGGAAAGATTATTAGTGAATAACGACTTAAAAAAATTAAAAGATTAAAAAAAAATAATAATAAAATTAATACTTTTAGATTAGCATTAAATTGGTCAAATACAATGTGGCATTAAATGCATTTGTAATGTTACAAAAGGTTTCTATTTTAAATTCATAATGGAACAAAAACATTATATTTCAAATAAATGCCGTTCTAAATGCTATTAAGAATCCTGAAAAAAATATATCATGGTTTCCACAAAAATGTGAAGTAGCACAACTGTTTCAACATCAATAATAATAAGAAATGTTTCTTAAACACAAAATCAGGACATTAGAAGGATCATGTGACACAGAAAGACTGAATGAAAATTCAGCTTTGCATCATAGGGATAAATTACATTTTAAAATATATTCAAATATATTTAGTTATTTTAAGTTTCAATAATATTATACAATATTACTTTTTCTTTTTTTTTTTTACTTTATTTTTGATCAAAGACATGCAGCCTTGGTGAGCATAGACTTAAAAACATTTTAAAATCTCACTGACCCTAAACTTTTGAACAGTATCGTAGTTATTAATAAATATTTAGATTGAAAAATTAAAAATATTTCAACACTAAGTCTGTTATCTTGGCAAAGTTATATTGCTTTATTATATTTTTATATAGCATATATTTCTCTATTTCTCTGTTCAGTGTTTTATTTTTTTGTGTTGCTCATATATCAAGGCATTGGAAATGGTTTCTGAATTCGCTATCTTAGAGGGAATGTATTGTACTGATGTGACATCTACTGATGGAAGCAGATCTGTCTGATTTGGCTGAGAGCAGCGTAACCAACTGAATAATCTGACAGATGGTTTCAGTACTGGGGAAAATTCAACCAATTTCCCAGTGATCTACTACCATAACAGTAAAGGAAATTGGTTTCTGCTCATAAAAATGGCTCATAATGGTAACTAACATCATTCTCACTAACGAGAACTACTTATCCTTTGATTAATACTAGTTCTGATTAATTTGCATACTTGGAAAACCATGTAAGTGTTACAGACGTGGCTATGCGTAGAAATAAAGCTATTAAAACACAATAGCTTTAAAATGGTTTCTAGAATGATTTAAACCATTTTGTGTGTCCAGAAACTCAGTCAAAATATAAAATGTTCAATAACCCTTAATTAAATTGAGGAAAACTTTTCCAATTAAATTAAGCGTTTTCTTAGAACAGATTTGTTCTAATCTTTTTGTATGATTTTAAATTAATTTAGTTATGCCCCTAGATGCAATCAAAATGTCAAGGACATCTGAATACGTTTTCTTTTTTTTGGCTTTTTACCAAACATTGGTTATTGATTTTTCTTTCTGGCATAAATAAAGAATAAGGCTTATTTTAATTTAGTAGAGTGCTAAATTAAATGATCTTGAACAAATGATGTCAGGCTTACATTAAAAATGAACTCTCATCATTTTCCAATGTGTCTGAGTCTGTCTGGACTTACATAAATGCGGTCCCATTCAGTCCCACCGTAAATGGAAGTAAACTTCCATTGAAATAAAAGTTGTGACAACATTTTCGAAAATTAAGATGCATTAGCTTTTTAAAGATTTTAAAGCTGCACTATTAAACTTTAACTCAGTATATACATAGTGTACAATATATGCTAATTTAACACACGGCCTGTTTGTAATAACATTTATGTCACCTATTTATGGGTCTGCATGTTTTTGTCTCATAGCGCTTGTGAAAGGAATATTATTATTAAGAATATATCATCCCTCTATTGCAAATTTTTACTAAACCATCATAAAGACAATAGGGTATGCCAGTCATTTAAATACAATGAGTAGTTCACCCAAAATGAACATTTGCTGAAAATGTAAAATGTACAGGCCATCCATGATGTAGATGCATTTGTTTCTTCATCAGAACAGATTTTGAGAAATTCAGTATCACATCCCTTGCTCATCAATGGATCAGTGAATGCAGTGAATGGGTGCCGTCAGAATGAGAGTCCAAACAGCTGATAAAAACATCACAATAATCCACAAGTAATCCACAACACTCCACTCCAGTCCATTAATTAACATTTTAAAAGCTGCATGTTTGTCATCAAGCACTGTTTACAATCAGTCCTCAACAGTTCGAAACAAATGTGTTGGTGGATTATGATATGAGAGGACAACAGGTGATGGACTTTTTCACACGAGGAAGCATTATTATGGATTATGGACTTTTATTTAGTTCAGAAGTGGCTCGTTAAAGCTAAAATGCTTTAATGATGGATTTGTGAACAGAAAAGCTACGTGTTTGTAAGAAACATGACATTAATTGATGGACTGGAGTGGTGTGGATTATTGTGATGTTTTTATCAGCTGTGACTTTATGACTCTCATTCTGACGGCACCCATTCACTGCAGAGGATCCAACGGTGAGCAAGTGATGTAATGCTAAATTTCTCCAAATCTGTTCCAATGAAGAAACAAACTCGTCTACATCCTGGATGTCCTGGGAAAAAAATTTTGGGTGAACTATTCCTTTCAGGCATATTCTGCCTGCGGAGTATAATTTTTTTTTCATATAGTTTATTTTGTGCCATTTGTCTCTCTTAAACTTTGAAAGCAAGTGTAAAGATCCTTTTAAGTTGCAGATAATGGACTTACAAGTGGTCATTTTATGAATTCTTGTATGTATTACTTAGGTAACTCAGTAATGCGTAATTGGAAACGTGCCCTGGATATTAAGTAATACTTATCCGCTACTAACATCCTACTTAATGATTCGGGAAGCCCAGCATTTTCTAATTGCATTAGACCACATTGATAAATGTTCTGACTGGAATAAAACACATTCATTCTGTTATACTTCTCTCTCTCTCTCTATGCATGTAATGGCCACCGTAGAAGTAAAATCACGGTTTGGGTGACACGGTTTTAGCACACAGTCCAGAAGGTACAAATCCGTTTCCTGTCTGAGTGCAAGTAAAGAAAGATCAAATGGCTGTTTGGCAGGTAGTCTGGTTTAGAAATACACACACAAAACAGAGGAGTGATTCACTTGAACATATCTCACTGAGAGATGAACAGAAGAGCAAACTAACCCTCCACCAGCCAAGGTCTGCTTTTCCCTCCATCCCATTTCTCCTTCCACACAGTTGCCCGTTTTGCAGGATGGTAAATGAGAGGAAGCAGACGGACAATGGCTTATCTTCTGTTTGGATCTTTCATTTGATGCAAATGCAGAATAACTTCATTTTTCATCTCCCTTTTGTGATCTGATTTGTTTGCAGAGCAAGAGACATTTTTCAACTGTTGAGAAATACAATAGCTTGAGGACACAACAAAAGAGGAGGCAGAAAATATTTTGAGTGTTAGAAATGAAAAAGTGCCCTTGTTTTTCCCATAAAGGTGCATTAGGGATTCGGAGAGTTAAAGTCAAATTAAATCCTCTGGCTAAGTTTACAGAACACTTGCTTGATTTGTTGTGAATCTACATGAAATATATCCTTTTTTTGTGCATGAACTATAGAGAAAGAGAGAAAGAGAGAGTGTTATATTTCATTGATATATAATAGCATTCAATATTGCAGCTGTAGTCCCGCCTTACAGTTAAAAGAGCCAATCACCACTTACTATACAATTGTTATCACTGTAATATAATTGCGTGTAATGAATATGGCCGCTGAGTGAACTAATGGCTTTAAAGTGACTTTGATGTGGAAAGAAAATGTCTTTTTTATACCCTAATGAATTTTATCTGCATTTCTTCACATTCTGTTAAATGTTTTAAACGATTTATTGAACGATATGTTTTTCCCATTGAAAGAAATACAAATTAAAGATATGTCATTTGATTATGATTTCATCAGAAGTGTTTCAGTAAAATCATAAAATATGTACACTTTTAGACAAATATGTAAAGAATAATGCACAGTCATTCTGTCATTATCAGAAAATAAACCCCAATGGGGTGATCAAGCATTAGCCTAAAAGGGTTCATTTTGCAATAGTGGTTGACTAATTGTAGTATCCTGCTTATTAAAGAGACAGAAATATTCATTTTGAGTTTAATTCATTTCATTATTCAACAATCTGACTTTAGAATGTCATGATTGACCAATCAGAATAAAGCACTCCAGAGAGCCATGCAATTATCAGTGTTTATGCTTTTATTTGACTGATAGTTTTAGATGACCTACATGTGACATTTCTCTGTGTGTGTGTTTGTTTTGTCAGTTAAATACTGATATCCCACAATTTGGAACAATAATATAATAGCATAATAAAAAGTAACCAAACAAGTGTCTAACAATTATGTACCTGCTCAAAAAAAAATCTGTGTATATAAAGCAGCTGTGGTGCATTTAAAGCTGCTCGTGCGTTTCCCTGTGAGGGCAGCTTGTTTCGTGGCGCGTGGACAGGAGGGGAAATTTACACACACTCTGATTTTCAATTACCAACATATCCACTGGTGAGAACTCGAAGAGGGTTCTGCTTCAGCAGCTTTCCAAAATGGTGCTCCAAATATCTATTTTTTTTAATGGGATGACATTTTGTTTTGAAAGAAAATAATGAAAGAAAATAAATTGCGTTTTTAGACTACAATATACGAGATCTTCTGACTAGACTCTCACTGCACATGTGTGGATCTGTGTTTGCTGCACTTTTAAACTTTTTTTTTTGCTGTCCAACCAAATACAAAACCTGACACTGACCTATACCATTAATCCATTATCATACCCAACCTCAAAACAAGAAGCTTGACATTTAAGTGAAGGCACTGCACTTTCAACAAATGGCCCTCTGGGATGGGCACCAAGTTGACTTGGACTGTAATTTAAAGGTAAAGCGGCTCGAGGGACAATAGGCTGGTGTTGATAGATGGGGGGGGTATATATACATATATATTCAAATGAAAATGGCAACATCGTTTTATAAAGTATATGCGATCATATGTGCTTCATTTTCACTGGAGGAAACCTGTGGTGTGATGAGGGGTGAACGCAGAGAAAACTTAGGCTACAGTAGATGGGGAACCGATTGCTCCCCCATGATATTTTGTAAACTGTATTTATGACAAAGAACTGCACAGATGCAGATATTATAACAATCTATTAGGGCTGCACGATAAATCACATGCAATATTTAATGCGCATCTTGTCAGAAAGCCGGTTCTGTAATCAGCTGCGCAAAAAATCGCGCGAATATGAATGTGGTTTTGCGCAGCTCGTCAGTGAACAACGGCTCTGTGTAGTTAATGCTGCTCAATGTGAAAGCACGCACGCGATGGAGATTTACCGCTGATTACAGAACCGGCTTTACTGATAAGATGCACGTTAAATATCGCATGCGATTTATCGTGCAGCCCTACAATCTATCGATAAACACACACCTTGTCCTCTGTTTCTCGCTCTGAGCCGCTGCGGTCTGCGGATTGAAAAAGAACGCGCTGAAAGACGGGGAGGAGCCGATCGAAGTCTGCCGTCGTTTTCATATGAAATTTAAAGGGGACTGAGGCGATCACGAACTTATGGAACTAATTGCAAAATTTTAGGGGGTCTGAGTAGTCATTTTAGCTATAGCCCCCCTAAAAATGGCCTAGCTACTGCAGCCACCCATACTAGGAATTAGTGCTTTGCATTTAACCCATCCTAAGTGCACACACACAGCAGTGAACACACACCCGGAGCAGTGCTTCCCACTTGATAACATCCAATACTATTACCAGTATATTAGTAACTGCACTAGACTGGTTAATTGGTTTATTTAAAATGATAAAATGAATTTCATAATGTTAGTATTAGATTAACATTCCAGACTCTCTGTAGGTTACATTGTTACACCAGTAGATTCAAGTATTGGCATGGTAAAAGGCTTCATATTTCCAAAAAATTGGTAACAAAAATTACAGACATACAAATGACATATAATAAAAAAAATTAAATAATGAAAATTAATGGGTCTAAGAGTTAAATAATTTACAAGGATTTGTTCAAGAACAAATCAAATGACCGTCTTAATGAATGAGTCATTAAATCATTCACTTAACCGGTTCATTTAAAAACACCCATTCGTTCTGGAACGAAACAAGTTGATTGTCTTTATTAGTGAATCATTGAATCATTTACCACGATTTGTTCAAAAACACTTGATTCATTCCTGAAAGAAACAAGTGACGTCTTATGAGCGAGGCATTGAATCATTCACTAAACAATTCCCAATTCTAAACAATTGAACTATCTACTTTGAACTATTTTCATTGGCAGAACAAAAACAGACAAAGTAACTGACAATATTATGTCTAAAATGTAAGTTACTCAGCATTCACTAATTATTTATCATTCTATACAACAAACTGTTGTTTATAATTAAGATTACTGTATGAAAGCAACCGTTTAGCTTTATATGAGGTACTATATATTGCTTACTTATTGAAAATGCACCATATGTGGTCTGTGCAACAATTACTGTATGAACTTTAGACGGTTGGTGTCATCTCGAATGGAACACTTTACGTGCTTTACTACATTGAACCATCCTTTTTACATACAGGAATTTAAAGCTATTAATTTGAAGGAAATTGAAATGCACATGATGTGATGCAAGTGGCATTTCAAACGCACCTGATATGTTGCTAACTTTTGTGATTTTTGCACGTACCCTTTCTTTATGTAGAAACACTTTGTAAAAAATGTCAAATATGTGAAATGTGACTTGCTTAAAGCTTTTTAAATGAATGTTTTCATTTAAATGATTAAATTTAAATGAATGTTTTTGGTTTCAATACAAGTTAGCCTTTATTTCTACGAAAGATAAATTTGCCTAAAGGTTCTTTCACACTGAGCACAATTAAGTAACGCGAATGTACAACGCAATGACATTCTTGAATCAACACAATAGATCCCTATGGAGCTATGCACACCGCCTGCAATGACAAAGTGTGAGTTTTTTTTCCCCCATTGCCCCACGATGAAATGAGCCGTCCAATTAGATTTGAGCTTTAGATCACATTCCCAGAGCCGCTGCTGTTGCACAAAAGGGCGAGATCAGTGGCGCTAGGGTTGTAACGGTATGAGATTTTCACGGTATGATAATCGTCTCAGAAAATATCATGGTTTCACGGTATATAACGGTAGATATTAAACTATAAGGCGCTAGGGTTGTAACGGTATGAGATTTTCACGGTATGATAATCGTCTCAGAAAATATCACGGATTTCACGGTTATCACGGTAGATATTAAACTATAATTCTTATCAGTAACAATGACTCTTAAAAGAACAAGAACAAGTTATTTGAGTGAACAAATCCTTTATTACAACAAACTTTAAACCATTTTAATGAAAGTATTGAAGTCTCCCTTCTGAAAAAATTTATAAATAAAAAACGAAACAATAAAAAATAAAGCTGTACACCTTATGTATATCTATATCACACTTTAACAGTTTAATTAATTTTTTTAAATGTTTTTAAATGAAAATGTACAACTTTTATTTTTGGCAAAGTTAAAACATGGACAAATATGATATTCCTTGAAAACAATGTTTAAATAAATTATTTTATTATAAATAATATTATTATTGTTGTTATTATAACTTTGAAGTACATTGTACAATACTAATATATTTCTGTCATAATTTCAATCATTTAAATCAAAATTTTATTTTGATGGGTTGTAGTGTATCAAAGTGTATTTGACAATGTTTTTTCTCAAATAAAACTAGGAAATGTTTATTTACGTTTTCTCTAAGAGCAGGGACCTGTACCATGATGGTAGATGAACAAATTCAGAGTTACAGGATTAGTTTCGAGTTGACAAAACCAAGCCACTCCAATACCATGATGTTGATCATCAACTTTCTTTGTCAACTCAGGCTTTTATGAATATGTGACATCACTGGCGAACAGCCAATCACGAGCCTTGGTTAAATGTTAAAGGTTTTGCTAAAGGTTAAGAGATTGAAGAATATGATGAATTTAAATGCATTTACAGTGAGAAAAGGACTTGTTCATGAAAGAGGACAAATCAAATAAGTTATCTTGCTTTATCAGTGCAGTCACAAGTGAAACTTGTTATATACAGCGATAGAGACCCGAACATGTAAGGTCACGTAGTCATTTTTAAAGCATTATCTATTGATTCTACAGCTTATTTATATTACATACAAGCTGTATATATTAACATTCATTTTAAATAAATGATTTATAATAACTGATAAACTAAAATTGCTTGTGTGTAATGGATTAATAATAATATCAATCATATAATTATGTAAATCATATAAAATAACTCTTAAGTAATTATCATTAAAGCCAGACATTTTTTTAGTACTAGTGACCTTTAATCTGAAGCAAGATAAACTGGGGGAGTGACTTTTTTGTGTCAGACATGTGTCACTTTGCTTACATCTGATTGGTCCAATTTCAGTTTGAGATCTCTAACTCAGAACATAACCTGCCCCGGAGCAGGTTAGCCGTGGAGTGTTACTATGGCAAGTTACTATGGCAATGAACGCAGCTAAAAGCCAAGCCACTTTCATGGTACCTAAAACCCAGGCTTGGTGCAAACTAAACTGAAACTTACCTGGCTAGCCAGCTAATCCGGCTTCATGGTACAGGCCCCAGCTCTGCTGATGTTCATGTTTATGTATCTTAGACGCTGAAAACACCATTTATGTATGCGCACTTCAGTATGCAGTAGATAAAACGGCGCCACTCAGGGACATGCAGAAACAAGCAGATTATTCATATAGCAGTCTCTTTGCACTTTAATATTCACAGACACATATCATAACTACTTTCGATTTATCCATCCATCCGATTGCGCGTTTTACGTGACATCCTCGTTATACTGTAAATTCCATGTTCACGACTGCACCGAAGTATTCTCATACTGCAGATATTAACTTTTTTTTCGGCAGGGATGGAGATTAGATATTATCTCTGTCTCTGTCATTTTCTCCACTGCACGTGCGTGTAAGCAGCCGAGTGAATGCAGAGTGAAGCAGCCGAGCAGAAATAAGTTGCATGTGCACGGATGAGATTTTTTTTCATTCATTTTTTTTTAAACCGTAGATATGCAAATGTTTACGGTATGATAACCATGCACGTTCAAACCGTGATAAACCGGCATACCGGTATATCGTTACAACCCTAGGTGGCGCTATAGCACAAAAAGCTGTTTTGAAAACCAGTGTAAACACAGAAGAAAAGTATTATATAACATTATTATATTAGAAACACCATTCAGAAAAATGCAACATTTTATTCTTTAAACACAGCATGCTACTTAGTTTCTTTTTCTAACCAGGCAAATAGAACAATAACATACTCACCGTCAATCTATGGAACTCCCCGTGCTCTTCTCTCTTCTCATGAATATGGTGTACCCAATAACTCTGTCTTATTCTTTTCCTTTCCTCATGTAATAAAGCAACAAACTCGTCCTTGCTGCTGCTGCTGATAGAAAAATCAATTTTCTTTATTTTTTCTGTGCCTTTTACAGGCCCGGTTCCAGAAATGTCAGTCATTGCTATTTATTATCTCGCATAAATATGAGGATGTCATTCCTGAAAATTTGCAGCATGTATGTGTTTTTTTTTTTTTTTACTGCAAATTCTGAATGGATTATATATAACCCAGAAAGTGCACAAAGAGTGCTCCCTTTATAATCACTGAAAAGCTGTCACTCACTTCAGTTCATCGCGACCTCACAAAGTTCTGTTATAATCAATGAATCTCTCGACATTGCACAATGAATTTCTTATTTACGTCTCAACTTTGTTTGTTACAATGAATAGTGGGATGCACCACCTAGTGTGCAGATCTAAAATGCATTCTCGGTCAGTGCCACTTATCGTGCAGGCGTGAATTAACCGAAAAAAAATCAAACGTTTCTCATTCGGTGTGAAAGCACCATTCGTCTGTGACTTGCTTGACTTGTCACGCTCAGTGTGAAAGGGCCTTAAAGGGTTAGTTCACCCAAAAATGAAAATTAGGCTGTGTTTTACTCACCCCAGAGCCATCCTAGGTGTATATGACTTTCTTCTTTCAGACGAATCTAGTCGGAGTTAGATTAAAAATTATCCTGGCTATTCCAAGCTCTATCATTGCAGTCAACGGGTGTTGCAGTGCTTCAGTCCAAAAGAAGTGAAATAAAAAGCGCCCATCCATAAAAAAAGTGTCTCACACGGCTCCAGGTGGTGAACAAAGGCCTCCTGTAGCAAATCGATACGTTTTGGTAAGGAAAATATCCATATTCAAAACCTAATAATCACTTTAATCTAGGTTGCGCTCACTGTTGTACATGGAAGCAGTTCCGGGCGGATGACGTACGAGGTCGGCTTTGCGCATGCGCCGCTCAGAAGTGACGAACGCGGAAACGTGGCGGAGAGATCAAAACAAAACAACGGTCACTAATTAGAAGTACAAAATGAGGATTTTTAAAGAAGAATGTCGGAGGATTTCGATATAAGCCAAGAGGAGACTGGTTAACACAGCCTAATTTTCATTTTTGGGTGAACTAACCCTTTAATTCTTCAGCTTGTAAAACAAAAATTAAGTGTACAGTAATGCACTTACAATGGACGTAAATGCATTATTGTAAACATTTTAAATATATTTCTTTTTTTTTTCTGTAGTGTGGAGCTTTATTTTTATTGAACCCAGAGCATTTCTTTGATTCACTATTTTGATTAAAATTCGACAAAAGCCTTTGAGAAACACCAACAATCTGAATAACACGCGAAGTATTTAACGTTATGTTTTTGAGTATTTCTACAGAATGTTACTATGTCAGCTGAAATCCTGACTGGCAGCGTGATCGGCGCTTTAGGGGCTTATCCAGAGGAGCGGTTTGTCTGCATGAGCTTTGTGATTCACATTGGTTCTTGTAATGTAGGGCTCAACTCAGAGGGTAGGCGTTATGGGGGCGTAAGTTCATATAGGTCAAATACGGCTCTCTCAAATCACAGTAGGAGCAGAGACGAAGTTGTGATATAAATTTTGGATCAGGATTTACAGAGCCAGCTCTAAAAATGTAAGCAGGCTGAGGGCTCAGAGTACGCTGAATCAGAAGATGCCAAAGAGGGGAAAGTAACAAATGAGATGTCTGTGGACTCATGCAGCTTTTATCATTCTCTCTCCTCTCTTTCAAATCTCGTGATAGATTTTTAGGAGCAGTTTTTCAGACAGCAAATCAGCGTTCCTTTGTGAATGTTTGACAATGACTGCAGACATCTGCCTTCCGCCTTGAGTTGCAATTATCAGGATGAGAACCGACAAAAGAGAATCTCATTTAATTGAAGCCAAATTTCATGTTTCTATGAAACCATGAGGCTCAAGTCATCCTGTCTAGGCAGTCGACACTTTTTCAAAAAAGCAAATTAGAGTAGATATTGCAAAAGTTACATTATTTAATGTTTTATCTCAATCATGTACACACACATTTCATGAGTTAAAGGAATAATTCACTCACATATGAAAACTATTATGTCATTTCAAGTTTGTATTTGTTTGTTTGTTTATTTATACATTTTTGTATATTTATTATTTATGCAAAAATGTTGTTTGGAGAGGAGGGTAAGAATTTTAATAGATAACCACACACATTTTGGTCTGTTCCACTATTGTTTTGCTTCAGGGTACTGGGAATTTAGTGTACAAGGCTTGTGTATTGTATTTTATTATTTTATTTTATTTTATTTTATTTTATTTTATTTTATTTTCTGTTGGTTATTTTTCAAGTTTGTAACTGAACAGTCATTGCTACTCACTGTGTCATTCATTTTTTTATATATATGTGACCCTGGACCACAAAACCAGTCATAAGGGTCAATTTTTCGAAATTGAGATTTATGCATCATTCTTCACCATTTCGCTATGATTTCTGTCTTACAGTTTCAATTCTGCATTCTGAAGTGATCTTTAGTTTGTAGCATGAAACCCAGTTGGAAACAAGTGCATAAAGGTTTGGTACTGCTAGTGGCTGAAGAACATGTGAGTGTTAATTGATTGCCAAGCAGAAGTGACTGTTATGATGCTCGCAGTGTTGGGGAAAGTTACTTTTAAAAGTAATGCATTACTTGCATTGCTTTTTATGGAAAGTAATGTTACTTTTTCTCATCTGGGCTGGGCTTACTTGTTTGTTTTTAATATAAAAGTTCTATTTTTGGCAAATGTAAAATCACTTTCATTAAGTAGTAAGTAACTGGCAACAAAGTAACTGGCATTACTTATTTGAAAAAGTAACTCAGATATTTTTGTGTAAAATATATTTTTGTGTTGTTATACAGTTGCTAGGTTGTAAATGCTGACCCACAACATGTTATATTTTCATCACTAGATATAACTAGGTCTGTCCTTCAATGAAAGTTTATGAGTTTTCTTTCTTTTTTCCTTATGAAACACCACTAAAAACTTTTGCAGCTTTTATGCTTTCATTTTTGTGACTTTTGCCTCTTTTTTATTTAATTATATAGTGGAGAGTGACCAGAAAATCTGGAGAGACTGTGATGTTCATGAACATGTTAACCTCTGCACTCTGGCTCTGACTGTGGACCATTTTATGTAGAAATTGTGCTATGCAAATTGCGTTTGGTGCAGATTTTGTGCCGTGTTATGCCGTTACTTGATTTGCATAATTCCTTTAGTGAATCAGACAATAAAACAATGCAGACAGTGCTTGCAAATAAGCAGAGCCATCAGCAGACACAATCCTTCCTCAATTAATTCACCCCTTAATCTTTTTATCTTTATTTTACAGTGGAATCTGGAAAATTGCTTTGATTATATAGTCTTTTATCATCACTGACCTTATGTTTTCAAACATGATGAAGCATAAGAGTGAAACATGATAAGAATAGGGATGGATTTCACTGCTTAACTCCCATTTTTAGATGCCTTTATTCAGGTGACCGGGAGGCAAACGCAACTGCTTTCCCACAACCCCAAAACCTTGTGTGATTTAGCCTCCTCTGGAGGTTTACAGGATCAGAATGCAAAACAAGAGTAACCACCCTCCAACACAGCAGCCCGACACTGTATTTAATGCTTATGTGAATACTCCAGAGTCTTGTTAAAATATGGTTAGTGTAATATTCAGATCTGCTGGGCCCTCTCACCACACAAGATGGATTAAGCCTGCCACAAATGTTTAAAAATAGTCATGCACACACAGGCATAGACGCACATAGACACGCTAGTATAAAGACATGCTCTCATTGTCAACCCACAAAATTCAAGATTGTCTCTGAAGAAATTGATTTTTAAGAGGTTTACATAAAGAGCTCATTTGAGGGAAGCCTGTTGTGGAAGGGGGACGGACACCGCTGATGATCTCCACCGGGGGAAATTAGAGATTATGGAATACAGTTGACGGGAATTGCCAAGTGTGGGAGTGGAGTCATTAAAAGTATTGCTGGAATGAATGAATGCTCTGTCATCTATCTATCCATCCATCCATCCATCCTATCGCTCTATCCGTCGGTCTGTCTATTCATAATAGATGAATAACTTAAAATAAAAAACTAATGAGTGAGCCATTGCATACATAATGGATTATATGCAAGTCTTCCTTGCATAATTTGTTTGCAAGTGTGTTTGAGAGAAAGCAGTTTGTGTTGAATGCTTGACAGTTCTTTAACCCCACACATGCATTTTCATGTCTTTCTCTTTCAATAACATCTCTGTATGAGAACTGTGAGAACACATTACAGCTTTGAAGTGCAACTGCACCTTCATACATCAAACAGGGCTTCAGCGTGTATTAGAAGCACCCTGCCTTCTGATGATAGAGATCATGCGAGCCCTTTCAAGCTCCCTGGATTTTTAAAGGGAAGGTGCACAGGGATTAAACACAGAGGTTCAATATCAGTAAAAATCCCAGGACAACAAAGGGACAGCAAAGGGCATTTGAAGTCGATGGCAGAATGTGATCCGAACACTTTGTGATTTGTTGGTGTGGAATGTCATGATTTTATTATACAATCATTGAAAAAAAAGAAGAGATTTATGCAGAATGTTCACGCTGCTTGTTTTCATACCGTGAAAAGGTATGCAGAGTCAAACTCTAAAAATAACGAAAATGATAAAGATATACGAATTTGTTCCAAATGATGTCCACATTTACTGAAACTATATGGAAATGGGAAGTGTAAACATTCTGCTCATCTTTATAAATTATATGGATCGGAATTACATAAAAGTGAGTAAATGCTGGCAGGACTTTAAAGCGGACATAACGCACACAGTTTCTGCCAATCTCATGTTAAAGGTGCAATAGGTGATTGTCTTCAGAAAATTTTTTTGTTATGGTGGTTGAAAGTCTCTTCACATCCCGATAGCAATCATTAAGTTAAATGGTCTAAATTTATTTATCTGTATTTATATATTCTGTGGAAGGCATAGGACCAAGAAATGTTCGTCCAATCAAAACGCTAGGTCTGAGCATTTTAATTGGCTTTCCTACCTGCCTGTCAACGTATGTATCTGCATACCTCTGCGCACCCGGTTTGCGCAGACAGGATACGCCATCAGCGCGTTCATGCACGCTGTGCAGACAGAGCGAGAATGGCAGACAAACATCAACAACCCGATCTTGATCTCCTACTACACCTTTAATCTTGAGTACCTATAGAGTAGTACTGCATCCTTCATATCTCTGAAGAGTCTTTAGTTTGATCAGATTTATAAAAGAAAGATACAGCTGTACCGCTTTTCACTGAAAACAGTCGAGTTCCTGGAGGCGTGCCGTGGGCGGAGCTAAAGAGTCAACGCTAAAGAGAGCTAAAGAGACATCGACATAAATAATTCCCTTAACGCTGGGTTCTTTGGGAAGCTGAACAAGTTTATCTTTCCCTCACAACCAGAAACACACTTCTTTGGTGACATCCTTCTCGAGCAAGTCCTGTGCAGTGCTGCCGATGACATCCGTGACCCGAATGAAGCACGTTGATGGGCTGCTCTTGCTCTCGCTGTGGTTGTGTGCACGCGCACTATTCCGGGAGAAGAGCCCATACACGGAATTCCACCCTTTATGATGTCATACAGGCCATACTCGAAAAAAAACTTTCTGAAATTTATACTAACCCTGAAGTTACAGTAACCATTACAGTAAGGGCAGCAGAGGGCAGCAGGACCTCTAGGACGGTTGGGCTTGAGAGCACTGATGTCATGGGGATGCCCGCAGCTCGCACGAGACTCTGGAAGATCAGTTGAGATGTGATGAGACTCTAGAAGGGTGGCCATTTTGTGAAGAGACTCTTGTGTGGCGGCCATCTTGCGATGAAGCTCTTGAATGGCGGCCATGTTGTGAAGAATCTCTTGATGTGTCAGCATGATGTGAGCAGGCTCAGGCTTGACAGACGTGACGTGAAGAGGACTTGGCGTAGCAGACATGAAGGAAGCAGGCTCTGGTTTGGCAGACGTGACGTGAGCAGGCCCTGGGGTAGCAGACATGATTTTAGCAGACTCTGGCCAGTGACCAACAAATAGTTCCCCCTGACAAACTTGAACGAAGGGGTTCATCGACACCAAAACGTCAATGTTTAATGACGTGACGTTGAGGGTCACGTCATTAAAATCCACAAAGTGACATACCTCACAAAATTCAGCCACATACTCCTCTATAGTCCGGTTTTCTTGACGAAGGCAGAGGAGGCGTGAAACTGCTCGGTTCATTGTGGTGGTCGTGTATTCTGTAACAAATCAGTCCATTGAAGGCGAGCGTAGTGAAGAACCCAAGTGCAGTTTATTTACAGTGTGATCCAAACATCCAAACAATAATCCGAGACTTGACTTGAGATGAACAGACTTGACTAGGCATGAACAGACTTGACGAGGCATGAACAGACTTGACGAGGCATGAACAGACTAGACTCACCGACAGCGGGTTACAACATCAATACACGACGAGAGACAATGGCAACAAGTGGGCTACTTATACCAAACAATGAGGGTCACATGACATGAACAAACCAATGGGAAACAAGACACATGACTAAGACAACCAATCAGAACATGACAATGAACAGAGGAACCAATGGCATGAAGACAAGAGGGCAAGGGAAGCATGACACTAACAGCATAAAACAATTACAAAATAAAAGACATGAAAACATGAACATGAAACAAAACCCAAACACCACATTACACCTTAACACTGTAGATAAGTCAGAATGCATTAAATAGCATTAGACATCCCCTTTAAATATTTCTTTAAATCATTTTGGAACAAAATAGCAAGGATGTAAAGAGCAGACCATTAATGAACAGACATTTAAGTAAGCAGCGATACTTTATATGGAAGAATATTTGGTCTTTAAAATTAAATCTGTAAAATTCAACACCACAGTTACATAGAATCTGTTTCTTACTGTCATAATGCACTGGCAAACCCCTGAGCACATGGTCATCAGATATGATTGCCACGTGAGAGGGAGCTGAGACGAGATTCAACTCTTCTCTGTACATCCGTTATCTCACTGTAGGACAGAAAGAGAAGTATGGATATGTTATCTCTATCTTTCTGAGCAGCGATTTGCACGTTCTGTCTTGACTATGTCAGTTTAATCCCTCTATAAGAGGCTCACAAAGAGAAAGTTAGCACAGGAAAGTGATTAATTAGCTCTTTTTGAAGAAAACTTCATTCATCTCTCTTCTATAGTTACTCCTTGTCCAGGACTTTATATATGCATCTGTTCCCCAAAGTGGAAAACAGTGCTTTGACTAGTTCTGTGTGGGGACTGGATGACAGTTATAAAATATTAGGCAAACATTGACTGTTTTTATTTATTTAATATTTTGCAATAAAGTTAGTACACATATTCAGAAGTAAACAACACCAGAGAATGACACATTAGTAGAGCATTAGTAGAGCTAGCATAGCTCCATTTTTTTGGAGAACCCTTAGGATGTCTTCAGTGAATTTATGTGGTTTGAGATGAGAAGAAAGTGGTTGAAATAATAGAGAAATATAAATGTCAGTATATGTTAGTGTTAATTAGTGTTGTTATTGTTAAACTAAAACTATTAAAAATCAATTTTGTTAACTGAAATAAAGCTCCATTCACAAAGTAAAAATATAAGATGAAAAAATTAGATTGCCTCGGCAACTAACTGAAATAAATAATTGTTAGTTGAAGTGCTAAAATTAATCAAACTGAATTAAAAGACATTATCTTAAAGAAAATATAGAAATATTAAAAATAATTAAAATAATAAAAGCACGTAAAATTACTCAAACTTAAACTGAAATGAAAATTAAAATTGAAAAAAGCTCATTCAAAATATGAATAAATATTTTAATAGTATATCAATAAAATAATGTTATAATACTAAAATAACACTGGTTTTAATGTTTGAGTTACAGTTATTTTAAAGCGTATTTAAATTAAAATAAAGTTTGTATACTATGTAAATAAATGGTCTGGTTTCAGTACAACTGAATATTTTGTGTTTGTTTTTTTTAAAGCATTTAGCAGTACATGGGAACAGGAGATAAACATTAAAATACACATAGTTTAATTTCAAATGATTGGCCTCAAGACATTATGTGTGACATTAGTATAAGGCTATTGTTTTCCATGTACAAAGTATTGCTATTTAACAAGCAGTAGTTAATTTTTTTAATATATATTTTGTTTTAATCCGGATTGTGCCACAAATATTGTCAAAAGAGCTCACAGCACAGCATCTGGCAACGCGTTGTGCTCTGGCATGGGCTTCCCTAATCAAAGTGTTTTTCACTCCAAGGAAACCTGTGGCAATCCTAATCGGATTGCTATCTGTCCTCACAAGAGATTTGAGTTCACTCGAGTTCTTGTATTGTTGTTGTTGCCTCTTGCCACTAGATTTGCAGAAAAACATCTTCTGTGTTATTTCAAAGACAAAAAAAGTGTAATTCTATTTATGAACATTGCATGTGCAATGGGCTGAAAGTTGTAATTATGTAAATTATAACGCAGGTGTGGGTCAAGGCACATTGGTTTTTGGTTGATTTTGATCAAAACAGTAAATAAAACATTAGCTGTTCAAATCTACCTGATTGATGGAGTTGAATGATGAATATTTTGAAACCTAGTCATTTGAAAAAAGAGTCACTGATGCAGCTTTGCAATGTGCAGAGAAATTATGCATTTTGAATTCATTTACTCACCCTCATGTCATTCCAAACCTGTATGATTTTCTTTCTTTTGCAAAACACGATAAAAAACTTTCCTTTTCCAAAAGCGATGCAAAGCAGCATATAAAAGTAGTCCATGTGATTTGAGTGCTATATTGGAAGTATTTTGAAGTGAATATGATAGCTTAAATAATATTTCACTGATAATCCTTGTCAATAATGTGCTTTGAAATTCTTTGAAATCTCTTCTGTGTTTCCAGTTAAAAAGAAAGTCATAAGAATTAGGAAAAACATAAGGGTGAGTAAATGATGACAGAAATATAATTTCCACCCAAAAAAATGAAAATTTGCTGAAAATGTACTCACCCTCAGGCCATCCAAGATGTAGATGAGTTTGTTTCTTCATCTAAACAGATTAGGAAAGATTTAGCATTATATCACTTGCTCACCAATGAATCCTCTGCAGTGAATGGGTGCCGTCAGAATGAGAGTCCAAACAGCTGATAAAAACATCACAATAATCCACAAGTAATCCACACCACTCCAGTCCATCAATTAATGCCTTGTGAAGTGAAAAGATACCTGTTTGTAATACATAAATCCATTGTTAAGACATTTTAATTTCAAACTATTGCTTCCGTCTAAAATTATTCCATAATCCATAATACTGCTTTCTCCAGTGAAAAGGTTGTCTCGTCTGAATCAGGAGAGAAATGAAATGACGGCTTGATGGATTTGTTTCTAACAAACATGCAGCTTTTCACTTCACAAGATGTTAATTGATGGACTGGAGTGGTGTGGATTACTTCTGGATTATTGTGATGTTTTTATCAGCTGTTTGGACTCTCATTCTGACGGCACCCATTCACTTCAGAGGATCCACTGTAGAGCAAGTGAGGTGATGCTAAATTGCTCCAAATCTGTTCTGATGAAAAAGCAAACTCATTTACATTTTGGATGGCCTGAGGGTGAATACATTTTCAGCAATTTAAAATTTTTGATTGAACTGTTCCTTTAAATATTCTGAAAAGCTGTTTTTTTTTTTAAATTACATTGTTGAAAACACATGCCACACTGGATCATTTTTAGGTACATGCTTGAATTTCATAGATATCATTATTATTTTTTATAGAAACTGCTATTTTTATGAGTGGGTACAACTTTTTGATACACTGTGACAAGCGTGCGCTATCATTCTGGAAGGGCTGTGGTCTAATCACAAACCTTGCAATGGTGGGTTGGAACAGTTGTGCAGTTGCCTAGCAACAGGCAGAGGTGGGTTTCCCAAAAGCTTTGTTGCACAATGAACATTGTTGAGTCCACTATAGAGCCTTGGTAGTTTCCGAAATTCCCCACATTTCACACATCGTGTTTTTATAAACTGAGTTGAGAGCTGTAGGCCTGATTCTCTATTCCAAACTCCTACATAGCATCATATATTCATTACGCAATGACATTCCAAGGGTACACATCTCATTTCTCAAATTAAGTTGAAGGCTAAAGGTTAAACGCAAATCAGTCAGTCAAAACTAATGCTGATACACTTCTGTAAAAATCAGAGTAACACTTTAGTATAGGGACTAATTTTCACTATTAACTAGTTGCTTATTAGCATGCCTATTATTACCATATTGGCTGTTTATTAGTACTGATAAAGCACATATTCTGCATGACCATATTCTACAACCCTAATCCTACCCAATACCTAAACTTAACAACTACCTTACTAACTATTAATAAGCAGCAATTTAGGAGTTTATTGAGGCAAAAGTCATAGTTAATGGTTTGTTAATAGTGAGAATTGGACCTTAAAATAAAGTGTGACCATAATTTGGGAAGTCATGTGAAAGTCATTTTTCTGTTTGTCTTGAATATTTGCAATCACATGTGGGTTGAGTCACTGTATGATGGAGGTCCCTTAAAGGGGTCATATGATGTTGCTAAAAAGAACATTATTTTGTGTATTTGGTGTAATGAAATGTGTTTATGTGGTTTAAGGTTCAAAAAACACATTATTTTCCACATACTGTACATTATTGTTTCTCCTCTATGCCCTGCCTTTCTGAAACGCGTCGATTTTTACAAAGCTCATCGGTCTGAAAAGCAAACACACAGCATCACACACGGCGGGCTAGAGTGAGCGGAGGCCGGCGGACCTGTCTGTCAATCAGAATATATTCAGACAAGAGGCCTGTTGTGTTTTACAATGTTATAATACACATAAACGTACTGCACAACATTTATTAACTTTTATTACCATTAAAATTAATTCTTTAGTATTTTTTATATTATTATTATTATTATTAAAACTTTAGTATATTTAGTATATTAAAACTTTAGTTAATCAAACGCTGTATAGTCGGGTCAAAGACAAGATGTCTCATTTTGGTGTCCACATCAAATTAAATTAGCAAAAATGATTTTATATAAATAAAAAGCATATTAAATTCAAGTTAAGTGTCTGCTTTAATGTGTCAAATAACTTTTGTGGAAATAAAATGTCAAAATACGGGTGAAATAATGTTCCATCGTTTAATGACTCTTGTCCTGAATATGCCTGACAAGTTCTTTTGTTATTTGAACTATTGTTACACTGAATGACATTTTAGTGGATGTCTTCTGTAAATCATGGTAAAAATCTATGATAGTCATTATTTTTGCTCAGAAAAAAAATAAACAAGACATTCTAACGTACAAATAAAATTTAAGCTGTATTAAACTTGTATTGTTTTGATGCTTGAAAACCTCTTTTCATCTTTGACCCAGTTACAGGTTGTTCAAAGTAATTAGTCATGTAGTTACATTTTTTTTGTTTGTTTGTTTCGTATTTTTTAAATATATGCTTAAGGCCTATTATTGGATTGCATCTGTGAAACATCTGAAAGCCATTAAAAGTCTATTTAAACATCAAAACTATCTCATCTTTTGACAATTAAAGGCATATAACATGTAAGATTTTTTTATCAAAATGTCCAAAAACCACTAGAACAGTGTTATATATTTTGCTGACTTGTGTACTTACATTATCCCAAATGTTTCGAAGAATGTTTAAATCCAGAGAAATAAGCTATTTTAACTAGTGACACGGAGCGTGTCCATAGTGTCATTGTGCCGCCTGCTAATGACGTCATAACCCCTCGATTTCCGGTTTTGTTTTGTAGAAAACATGGAAAAACCAAAGACGCTTTATGTTGTGCGTTTTAATAGACCGGTGACGACCGCACAGAGTAGCATTATAACAGAACTTTCAAATGTATCTAGTATGATAAAACAGCGCTGCTTTTTTTCCCCACATACGCACGACCGGAAGGAGCGGAAGTGGTCGACTGTGGCATAATAAAAGCTCTGTTGCTGTCGAGCCGCGTGTCCCGCTCGTTCAGCGGCCTTGTTTCGCTTCGACGGCTTTCAGCCTCACCCTGTTTCATTCTACTATGTTAATAAATCATTAGCTCATCCATGAACATGTTCCGAGTCCCGTCGGATTGCATCGGCTGTGGGGATGAAGACCACAACTCCCATGATTCCACACTCAGTCACGGCTTCATCAAACTACGCCTTTGTTTCTTTGTTTATTTTGAATACGCGCCCTCTAGCGGCGAAAATTACATACTGTGCCTTTAAATTGCATTTTTGTTTCTTAAAAATTACTAAAATAACCATTATTGGAACTAATTCCCACCTCTGGTTGTTAATGTGTTTCATACACTTATGATCTACTTGTTGAGCTTCTTGAATAAGTGAAGTGTAGCCTAGTATGG
Source organism: Sinocyclocheilus anshuiensis (assembly GCF_001515605.1). Classification (NCBI taxonomy): domain Eukaryota; kingdom Metazoa; phylum Chordata; class Actinopteri; order Cypriniformes; family Cyprinidae; genus Sinocyclocheilus; species Sinocyclocheilus anshuiensis. The sequence continues at coordinate 297,498 of NW_015537962.1, forward strand.
TGTCCCATTCTGGGAATTTGCGGTCTGCATTTTTTGCTGGTCATTCACTCTCCCACTTACAATCCCTGCCGGTACAGAGACTTGAATCCGTGACTTTTGTGTTACGAGTCCAACTCTCTAACCATTAGGCCACGACTGCCTAATGAACGTGTTAATAATCATTACAATCAAATGCTAATGACTCTGAATATTCAGTTTGAGTTTTCTCTCGTCTGGTTGATAGGGCATCCTAGAACCATCTTATTTTTCTTTAAAACATTTCTTTTTCCCGGCCTCCAAATGTGTTGCTTGCAGCTAAATTGTTTTGCTTTGAATTGAGCAAATTAGAGCCCAGACTTCGCTTCCGTTTGAAATCTGCTTACTTCCACTGGAATGCAGAGTAAATTTGCTTTCACCATCTGTTGCTGTTGGCTTATTTGGACCGCAGTACCATCATTTCTTGTATTTCTCTCATATTTCCTCCCTAATTTCCTTCACTCAGAGGAGCGATAGATTTAATATGCTGTTTTTGTTTGGACCCCATGTCCAAATAGCCATTTATCAAACCTACAGCACAGTGAGCAAAGCACAGTAGCGAATACTCCTGTTCACACTCCGTATTGAATATATTATCTGGATTTATAGTAATATCTTGCAGCCAGAGTGGCTCATATTTCATAATTATGAATTTGGCATCATGGTGTGACAAGTGGAACATTGCAAATGACTTAATGATGATGTATAACACATATACGGTGAAACAAGTTGGCTCAACCAACCGTATGTATTGCGGCATTTTAACGTCTTTTAACAAGCCTGTTCGGATGAAACGGAAATCATCCTGTTCCTTTGTTTTAAATCAATCAAGTCAAGAAAGACTGCACTCTGCTGAAGTTGAAAGTGAATTATTGTGTGAAAAATCAATATACTGCAATCATCCCTTTTCTTTGAGCCACTTGGGTGTGATGATTTTAATATCTGTCTCTTATAACAATGTTGTAGAGTAATAGTTTTAACATTGGACATATAAAGCACCGTCTTACAGATCTGTGTGTTGCTGTCTTCCTCAGAAATCCGGGAGGCATTTAAGGTGTTTGATCGAGATGGGAATGGCTTCATCTCAAAGCAGGAGCTCGGCATGGCCATGCGTTCTCTAGGGTACATGCCCAATGAGGTCGAGCTGGAGGTCATCATTCAAAGACTCGACATGGATGGTGAGGAGACACATGCACAAGACTGTGAATGGAGTGCCATGCTGAAAAGACCAGAATAGCTAGCTAGTCTCCCTCAGCATGGGACACTGATGTGCTGGGGAAAAAAAAAAAAACACACAGCAGCCAGAACGTGCAAAGTACCGTAGCAACTTTTTAGGTTTTATGGATTGAACTTCAGTTTACAATAAAAAAGTAATATATTTTATTAAATCTTTCCCCACCATTGACAGAATTTTCCAGCTTTCCGTGTTTTCACTGTTATACGCTAGGAGGCGCTATTACGCATCTTCTGAAAGAATACTGAATGTCTGGATCAAAATATGGCAAAGAAAAAGCAGAAACAAGTGGTCACGTTTGTAAGCAGGTGCATATGTAAAATAACGTGATCATCAAGCATTAAACAGCATATAAGATCATCGTTTTGAATCCGATCCAGAAGTAGACTTTTACAAAAAAATGCAATTTTCTTAGCTTTTTGTTCAAAATGTTGCTTTTTTAAAATGAAACTTACCAACATTCAAGTGTTGATTTAAAAAAATAATGCATGAAGCTAGAAGAAAACGTTTGGTTTTGTTTAAAAGCAGTGGGCCTGTTCTATCTTTTAGAACACAATATTTTGGGGACCATGAAAATTTTGTGAAAATGATCAAAAATGTTGGCCGTGGCTGGCAACTTTTTTTTTTTTTTTTAAATGCTGCCAGGGAAAGTACTAAAATACTTTTTTTTACCTGTATAATAAACAGACAACCACCATAAAAACACAGGTGTTAATGAAAAAGCAACATTATAAATCAAATATTATCATAAGTAGCTTTTCCACAAGCTGAAGTAAATACTAATATATAGAAGGTGCACAGTTTCACACAAATACAAAACACCATCATGGTAACATTTTAACAACGTAAGATGTAATATAAAACTCTAATGTACACAACTGATAACCAAAGACTAAGAAGAAACAGTTACTTCAGTGAAAAAACATCAAATGGGATTTCTGGGAATGACAATTTGTGATTTTTCACTGTTAATTATAAGATGACTTGTTATTTTTAACTTTCAAAAACTAAATTTAACAGTATTTTACTGTAAAACATAATATTACAGTTTTTAAAATATACTGTATATAGTGAGATAATTTATAGCATTAACCAATTACAGTTTTTTTTACTGTAGCATGTTTACACTTTTTTACAGTTAAAATTATGATAATTTTTTTTATAGTAAGAGACGGTTTATCCAAAAATGTTAATATTTAGTGAATATGTGCTCATTTGCTTGTGTCATCTCAAACTTGTATTCTGAGGAACAGAAAAGAAGAGATATCTCCAAGTTTTTATTTCAAAATATTGTATTTTGTGTTCTGCAGAAGATAAAAGTTTGGAACAACATAAGGGTGAGCAAATGTTTTCAATTTTCAGTTTTAGGGTGAAGTATCCCTTTAAGGAAGCCCACCAGACACCAATCAGATGCATTTCTTGGCGCGGTAGGGATGCCAAGCACAATTGACAGATATTCAACAAATAAAGAAGCTAAATAACTGTAACCTTTTATTGCTCCAAACTATCATATTCCTCACAATGCATGGAGACATAGGGATTATGCATTCGCTAATGATGAGAACACTGTTCACAGTAGGCGTTTTGAAGTTTGACAGTAATTGTCTTGAAATGAATTGAAGGCGAAAGCGGTGCTTTGATGGCTGTAGATGATGTCTTCAGCTAGATAAAACCCACTCCATGAACTTACACTCAATCTGACACTAAAAATATTGAAGCTAAAAAAAGAGAGAAAGAGAAAAAAAATGATAAACTAATCAGTCTGGCATGGAAACTCAGGCATGGAAATTTGCTTCATCTTAATTAATGAATTTGAACGTGAATTGGCCAGGATGTCAAACTGGAGTGTCACAGGAAAAGGAATTTATTGAATTGCAGTTCACAAATAATAAACAATGACTGTTGAATATTTGTGAATTGCAAAAAATCCTTTAACAGAGCAGTTTCATTTAACTACATAATAATCATTATCATTAATTGTCATTGCTTAACTACAGCTGTTTACTCTCAGATATGTGAAATATTTTTTTCTTACCTGATTAGACATGACTCATGACTATTAACACAGTTATCAAAGCAGTAGCATTTTAATCACAAAATGCTTCTGCCATGGTCCATTACATGTAAGTTAATTTGTTAAAAATATATATATTAAATACGATGAATATTAATTAACAACAAAATTCTATTGGTGGTGTTGATTATTGATATCATCTAATGTTTCTAGAAATACTCTATTTCCAGGATTCCCAAACTTTTTTCTCTGTCAAACCCCTTTGACCTAAAGTACAGTATTTACTTAATATTTACCCCCTGAAATTTTAAGTTAATATTTCAGTAATGTTCACAGTTCTCCTGATGCTGGTTAGGTGACAAGGCATGCAGATAAACAAATAAAATATTAAACATTTGTAGTAAGTGTTTTTTTTTTTTTGTTTTTAAGTTGTTTATTTATTGTAATTTTTCATTTTTAGGATTAAATTAATTATTAGCTTTTCACAAACTCTATTTGATAGCTTTTGATAACATGTTTATGGGTAATTCATATTATTAAAAGACTTTGCAGGAATATGATTTATTTTCATCCCATTTTAATTCTTTATTAAATTCAAATTACACTTCTACATCACGTTGATACCTCAATGCAAATTTGATTCAAATGCAGGAATTTTCACTGCAGGCATTCTCAGTTCAGTTCTTCATAGCAAGATTCTGTCACTTGATGTGGTGCTAGAATGCATCTAATACTTCACGCTCTGTTTTTTAGGAGACGGCCAGGTGGATTTTGAGGAATTTGTTACTCTCCTGGGGCCCAAACTCTCGGCTGCCGGGATGCCTGACAAGTTCAACGGAACCAATTTTGACTCTGTGTTCTGGAAGGTGATTATTAGCCATTCCTGTCTTATTCCAAGTGACAACAGGCACAAAGTGTGCTGCTTCCGTCTGTCCCTGTCACACACAGAAACCAGATTAGATACACTTTCAATGCTCTCTATGAAATCCAACAAACAGACATGAATCACCTTATGGGAATTGCCTCCTATCCTGTAAACATGAGCCAAATTTGCATATTTGAATACATTTCAGTACAGATATATTGCTATGTGACATGATGACTTTAAGCAAGATTCATTAATAGATTTCGTAACAGTCCCTTCCGCTGCATGTCTGCGAGTGAGAAGAGCAGAATATCATTTGTACGGACCATATGGTGATTCCCCCAAAGGGTTTGCTTCTCTAATCACAGCTCGCTGCTGGTGCATTTTTTAGCAGCGCGTTTGACCCCAAATAGCTACGGGGGTCTCCCTCGTAAACGTCTCTCTGTGTCATTATGAGTTCAGAGCTATGAATATGTGCATATACTGTATATATACTGTATATGTGTGCTGAAATCTAAATCAACCTCATCTACTTTTTTACGAAACATTCCTGGTCAGAAATTCATAAGTGCATGTTGTTTCAAAGGAAAGATACTTGTCTTTGTAATCAAAATGTATGCAAAACAAAACAACTTTCTGGAAAGATGTCCTTCAGTCCACTTTTAATAATCCAATTAATTCCTAAAGGACAAAATCATGAAATATGAGACATTATAGAAATAAAATGGGTTGCATATGTTGTTTAATTTTGACTTTTAATAAAGTTTGCTCAAGTTGCATGAATGCATGACATGTAGTTTGAGCGACTGAATGCTCAGCTGATCGTAACTCCTCCCACTATCAATTAACAAGATAAATAAGTGCATCCGTACTCACAGACATATGCTTACCCATCCTCCATCCCCAGCTCCTCCTTATACAGATACATGATCACATAACTGCTTCTCCACGGAGATATATCATCTATCCAGCTCACCGTTGCTCAATCTGTCCAATTTAATTTACAGTACTGTATTACTCTGCATGGATTATATAACTGCTGCCTATAAAAAAATCTGGTAATTGCTTAGGCTTCGGGGGGTTCAAACCTCAGCGAGGTTTGCTTGTGGACAGCTCAGAATCTGAACCCTTCAGAGCGAAGCCTGCCACCAAAGTAATGTTCAGGACCTCTACAATAATCTTAATCAAACAGAGTGGTCCTGACTGAACTGATAAAAATGTATACCTTTAACGCTTTGGATAAAAGCATCTACTGAATGCATAAATGTAACGCATTTAGACTAATTAAACATCAGAGAATTTCAGAATGAAATCATACGGTTTTGTCTCTGTTTTTAGTGTGATATGCAGAAGCTGACTGTGGAAGAGCTGAAGAGACTCTTATACGAAACCTTCTGTGACCACCTGACTATGAAGGACATCGAGAATATCATCATGACAGAGGAGAATCACATCGAAAATCCTGAGGACTGCCAGGTTGACATTGACAGTAAGAATGTTTTTTCTTTCTTAATGCACAACTCTGGCTGAAATACAAGTTGAATTATTATTACTTTCCTGTCAAAACCATTTCATCATCTTGTTTAATTTTGTAAGGTGTATAAATTAGAATTTGGTGCATGAAGACCCACCCAAAAATCTTAATATCTTGATCTAGGCATACGCTAGGCATACGGGTCAGTATTATTATTTTTTTAAATAAATAATAATTTTATTCAGCAAGGATGCATTAAATTAACCAAAAGTGACAGTTAAGACATTTATAATGTTGCTAAAGATTTCTATTTCAAATAAACACTGTTCTTTTGAACTTTCTATTTATCATGGATCTTGAAAAAAGTAGTTTTCACAAAATGTTAAGCAGAACAGCAGAAAGAAAAATAAATTTTTCTTGAGCAGCAAATCAGCATATTAGATTTCTGAAGGATCATGTTACACTGAAGACTGGAGTAATGATGCTGAAAATTCAGCTTTGCATCACAGGAATAAATTACATTTTAAAATATATTAAAATAGAAAACACTTATTTTAAATTGTAAAAATGTTTCACAATATTGCTGTTTTAACCGTGTTTTTGATCAAATAAATGTAGCTTTGGTGAGCATAAGAAAATTGTTTCAAAAACCTTTAAAAAATCTTTCAACTCCAAACTTTTGAACGATGGTGTATGTGTGACATGCAAATACAGCTTCTTCTTACAGTAGTTGAAATGCACAAAGACTTGACTAACTCGCAGTTGATTAAATAGCACAAAGAAGACATACATATGGTTATAAAATATTTTTATCATTACTTTTCAGTACATTTTTCATTCACATTCCCCTCAATTCTATCCACCAACTTTCATGGGCTTTCATGGAGTTGGTCGCAATACATCTGAGATTGTCTTATCTGTGAAGGATATTTGTGATGCCTCCTTTAATTTAGTCCAAAACAAGGTATCTTAGAAGGCGGCATAATACGTTTGGAATTTCCCTCTGCTGCCTAAAAAGATTGCCTAGGCATGCATCTCACTAGGTTTTGGAAAGGAGATGTGGTTTCTTGCAATCCTACATATTTATAAACTTTTTTTGGCGAAGATACTATCTTTCAAACACTTTTTGGTCGCAATGTCCCACGTTTTTCATTTCATTTCAATGAATCACCTCCAAACCTTGTCTTAACACTTTATTTCTCCGGATCTTCTGATTAATTTCTCTCTGCTTCTTCAGCGGAGAGTCCAACCCAGCAGGTGAAGCAAACATGCGTACGGAAGAGTCTGATCTGCGCCTTCGCGATCGCTTTCATCATCAGTGTTATGCTTATCGCAGCCAATCAGGTGCTTCGCAGTGGCATGAAGTAACCGAATGGACCAATCACAACGTTGGTTCAATTCAATATAACATATGACAGTGACAAAAAAGGCTAAAAAAAAATTTACACACAAACTGGAGCAGCTTAAAAGTTCATTTTATTTAGATGAAATCCAAATGTTGTGACTGAAATATTTTTGAGACGAGCTACAGCTTCCACTGGACAGAATTTTTCATATTTGACAGCAAACGTAATGCACACAGATATATATAAACGCACACATACTGTGTCTTACCCAAAAAGGTATGATAAAAAGTACATGAAAAGAGAGGAAGAAGAAGTTTATACTGTAACGGACTCTTAAAAGTTTCCCCTTCAACCGCTCTCTCTCCCTCTTCAGTATGTTTTGGGTGAGTTTAGCCGCATGGACATCTCCAACCGAGGATCCTACTCTTCAATGCATGACGATGCATGGATTTACAATAGCCTGGATGTACCAGTAGAGCTCAGCTGTGCATCCATTCATCTATATATTAGATCCCAAAACAAATTTTCCAAAGAAAGACCCGTCTCACATGTATGAAGAGTTGGATATGCAGCAGAGGCCGTTTGTGACATCTTTTACATCCAGTATACTGATCCCCTTGCATGAGAATAAGGGCTGTTTAGGGCATGCTCATATCATGCAATGTTAGTCTTGTGTTTGTCCAGTAACTATTGTTGATTTTTACCAATTGCACATGCCTGAAATGATTGTAGTAGTACTCCATATGGCCAAAAGGGGGCGTGAAACATCCCAAAAGTGATACTATACCACTAGTGACATACCTGTACAGTATTAAAGGAATAGATCACCCAAAAATGAAAGTCACCTTCAGGGCATCCAAGATGTATATGAGTTAAAGGGTTAGTTCACCCCAAAATGAAAATTATGTCATTAATTACTCACCCTCATGTCGTTCCAAACCCGTAAGACCTCCGTTCATCTTCGGAACGCAAATTAAGATATTTTTGATGGAATCTGAGAGCTCTCTGGCCCTCCATAGACAGCAACGCAACTGAAATGTTCCCAGACAGAAACATAGCAAGGACATCGGTAAAACAGTCCATGTGACATCAGTGGCTCAACTTCAATTTTGCGAAGCTACGAGAATACTTTTTGTGCGTAAAGAAAACAAAAATGACGACTTTATTCAACAATTCTTCTCCCTCGAGTTACTGTCTTCCGCCATTTTGGAGAGTATCACAACGCATACGCACGCTTTACACTAAGTGTAAAGAATGCTGATTACGCAGATTACGTTCATGCACGCGCTTTACCCCCTAACGTAAACAACGCCGATTACATTCTTGGGTACTCTCTAAAATGGCAGAAGACGTAACTCGGGGGAGAAGAATTGTTAAATAAATTATGTTATTTTTGTTTTATCTGGGAAAATTTCAGTTGCGTTGCTGTCTATGCAGGGTCAGAGAGCTCTCACATTCCATCAAAAATATCTTAATTTGTGTTCCGAAGATGAACGAAGGTGCGTGATGTCATCGAGAAGGCGGAACTAGCGACTGACTTCTGTAAACAAGAGTGTAAACATTGCTGAAGCGCTTCCACTATAGTTCGCCAGCATTTTTCTTTCTTTTTTTCTGTCGTGGTAGTCCCTCGATGACGCATCATACAGGCAGGAGTACTGTTGCCACAGCTCCACGAACCTTTCCTCCATCTCATAATTCCACCTAGCAGCGCCAGCATTTTTCTTTCTTTGTTCTGTCGTGGTAGTCCCTCGATGACGCATCATACAGGCAGGAGTACTGTTGCCACAGCTCCACGAACCTTTCCTCCATCTCATAATTCCATCTAGCAGCACCATCATCTCTCTTTCGTTTTGCCATGTTTGAAACCTGTGTATGAAAGAGCTTCTGTGCTGCTATTGGTCAACGTCACCAATGTGACAGAACTCGTCGTGGACGACGGAAAAAAATTAAACATGCTAGTCTTTCTGTCGTGGTGTCGTGAAGCATCGCAGACGTGGAATCGGTTGTCGTTCACTATGACACACTACACGTGCTGAAACGATGGAATCTTGCATCCCGACGCCCATTGTCGTTTACGAATCCCCACGACACCCTACGTCAAGCAAATCGTGGCAAAATCGGGCTAAAA
>NW_015537962.1:306596-311172 GCF_001515605.1 Sinocyclocheilus anshuiensis
TGAACGACATGAGGGTGAGTAATTAATGACAGAATTTTTATTTTGGGGCGAACTAACCCTTTAATTTAGCATTACGTCTCTTGCTCACCAATGGATCCTCTGCAGTGAATGGGTGCCGTCAAAATGAGAGTCCAAACTGTTGATAAAAACATTACAATGATCCACAAGTAATCCATACGACTCCAGTCCATTAATTAATGTCTTGTGAAGTGAATGTAAGAAACACATCCATCAGGATGTTTTTAACTTCAAACCATTGCTTCCGGCTGAAATACAAGTCCATAACCCATAATATCTCCACAAAAAAAAGTCATCTTATCTGAATCAGGAGAGAAATATGCACAGATCAAGCACCATTTATAAGTGAAAACAGTCCAAAAAATTTCAAAACAGATATGTTAGTGGATTTTCATGTGAGAGGACAACAGAGGACGGACTTTTCCCCTGGACAAAGCATTATTATGAATTATGAACTCATATTTTGGCCAGTTTTAAAGTTGATGTCTTTAACGTCTTAACAAGACATTAATTGATGGACTGGAGTGGTGTGGATTACTCATGGATTATTGTGATGTTTCTATCAGCTGTTTGGACAAGTGATATAATGCTAAATTTATCCAAATCTGTTCTGATGACGAAACAAACTCCTCAACCTGAGGGTGAGCACATTTTCAGCAAATTTTGTTTTTGGGCGAAACTATTCCTTTAAGTGTTGTACAGTACGTGGATCAAAATTATTTTCTTTTCACCTGAAATACACTATGCATTTTCAGGCTTACTGTGTGAACGATCAACAATGCTTGGCAGTGCAAATGTAACTGTTACATTTTGCGAACATGTGCACTGTAGTTATCACATAGAGTTGATAATTAGAAGCTTTTGAATTGAAATGACACGACTGGCATGAAATAATACCAAATGATTACGTTAAGACACATTATAAAAGGAGTATTTGATTTCTGACATATCAGGAAATGATTTAATGGTTGTTTTTGAACCAAATCGATGTCCATTTAAGCTTATTACCAAACCTAAATGGATGGTCATGATGTTTTTATTTGTTCGGAATATGTGGAATATGTGTATTAATATAACCTGAGAGCAAACACTGTGGTATGTCAGTGTTTCACTTCTATTTCAAAATATATTGGTCATATGTCCATATGAATGTTCCATTTGTGACGCCGTCCAGTGTTTTCTTGGGAAACATAGCAGTTTGTGTGCAGGTCGACTTGATGATAGCAAAACGTAGTATCTAAGGTGTGAATCATGTTTCAAATATGAATGTCAGGGTTTGAATATGTATCAGCTGTAAGCGTGTCATTCTGTTGAAGGGCATTTTCCAGGGTATAACATTAGTTTTCAACTCTGCCCAGGGCCTGAATTGATTTAGCTGTAAGTTACAGCACCATGAAACTCTTATATTTGGATGTCCAGGTATAAATGAAATATGCAACGGATGGAAACACACAAGCACTACGATCGAGTGACAGTCAAAGAGGAGTCACAGGACAACAATGTACAGGTTTCCCCCATTATACAGGCACGATTCCTTATTCATTATTAGAAATGGGAAAGCTAATAATGTTCCTGAGCCGCAAGCAAAATATTATGGCTTGAAATAGCAAATTATCTTTAACCAGAGAATAGCTATTATTCAAAACTCATCCAGAAACCATTGAAACACCTGATAAGAAAATTCTCATTATATCATTACCGGATTGGCTGGTAACCCCGTCTGCTCCAGAGTTTTATTTGTGCTTGGTAAATCAGATCCAACAGAATTAATTATTCACAATAGCTGCTTATTAATAAAAGAGAAATACAAGAAAAGCAGAGCAGTTTTGAATGCTTAGTTTTAGGTGTATCACTCTGTAAAAGTGGCAACTTTCATTAAGGATCTATTTCTACTTGCTCTAACCCTTAAAAGTACTTTTGTTGGTATAACCTATTATAATAAGATTTAATAGATTTATCTTTAATAACACATTAAATACAAAATAAAAATGGTTTTATCTTAAATTAAATCACTTTTATTTGACCTAAAACCAGTTTGTTTAAATTTAAAGGGGTCATATGATGCTGCTAAAAAGAACATTATTTTGTGTATTTGGTGTCAGTGCAAATGTAACTGTTACATTTTTACACCAGCACGGATCAGCTCCAGGCATGACGAAGCAGATATCGTCCTCGTTTTTTTGACCATGAATTAAGTTACTTAATTCATGTTACCATTTAGTTTATGGTTTAAAATTAATTTAATTTATTATTAAATTCAATTTTTGACCCTGAATAAAACCAGTTCACTTAAGGTTTTAAATAATTAAATGTATTATTCAATTAAATTATATATTTTTTACATGAATAAAACCAGTCAATTTAAGGTTTAAATTACTTTATTTACTTAATTCATTTATTTTTAAATTAATCTACATTTTTGACATTAATAAAACCTAGTGAATTTAAGGTTTTACCACATCAAGCAAAATGTTCAGGTTACCTGACAATTTTTGCTGTCCAGTACAGACTTATTTACTTATCTCTTGAATACGCTGGCAAAAGACCCAAGACAAATGAAATGCAAACCGATGCCTTCTTGAAGTTGCCTTGTTCGATGCCAACGGGACATATATTTTGACTAAAAGCTTCTTTATCTTAAGTTTCATTACGCTCGTTACTGGGGGACACCTGTATATTTATCTTATGTTCCATTTTTAACTGGAACTTAAATGAAACATTCAAAATATATGGTTCATTATAATATACATTAAATATTAAACCATATATTATATATAAGTATTTCATGTCTACTTGGAATCATGAAAAAGGGTATCTGAAAAAAAATATATAAATTTTTTATGAGGTTTGTTGTTTGCGTCATCTTTCCTGAGGAGGGAATATTGAGTATATATTTAAGCAATACATGAAAACAAATAAGAAACGTGGGTTGACAAATGCTAAGAACATATAACTGTGGATTTTAATGAGAATGTTGGTTTGTGCAAAAGAGGATGTTTTTCTCATTAATCAGACCAGTATAGTTTATTATCTGTAGAGCACTTTAGTATCCAAGATTTTCGCATTGAAGTCACTTTTATTATAGCCAGATTTTTTTTTAATTACATAAATTATCAAGATTTTTATGTTTGTAAGACTGAACCGATACATGTAGAGCTTCATTATTTTTGTTAAAGAGATGGCAATATTTGACAGGCTTTTTTCGAGATGTGAGCCACATTTCTGTGTTTTTCTAAAGAGACGCACAAAAATTCTGCTCACATTAATTTATGTAAACAAGTATTTGGCCGTGCTTCGGCCTGTTTCCATACTTGAAACGTCGAGCGTGTTGAATGTTGTCCTGTGACATTTCTTACTTTGCCTTATGCTGTTTTTTTATGATCATAAAGAATATTGTTTACAGTGATGGCATTTCTATGATATTCCTATCAGGTCTGAATATACTGGATGAACTATTTTTGAATGTGGATAATCATTGTGCCATACATATGTTTATATGTTTATTAGTGGGACTTACACTCCCTTGTGAAGTGTGTTTACTGAGTGCACAAATGTATGTATCCACCTGTGACATTGTACTGTATTCCAAATCAATAAAGATAATACCAAACTAAACTGGAAGAAGAGGCTTAAAAACAATTATTTCTCTCCTACAAACAGTTTAATACGGTGTCTGCACTGCAAACTAACAACTTGTTACTAAACAACAAAACTAGAATGGTCTCTACTGGTTTTGTTACGTCATCTTGTTTCTAATGCAGTGTACATGTGCCGTTTTTAAAATAATAAAATAATTTTAAATATTGGAGCTAACTCATATTCTAATTATAATTGTCAGTTCATTAAAGGAATTAGATTTGTTTGTTGTAATCCTTTGACATAATCACAATCACAGGTTGCCACATCTTACAGCAGTGACAATAACTAATCCTGATCTCAAAGCAAATCTGACATATTCATTTTTTTTTCTTGCGAAAATCCCTTTATCTCTGTAAAAAACCTGCCTGTTTACTTATCACAGGTTGTAGATATATGATGCTATCAGCACACAGAGATTGATCAATTTTAGCCACAGGTGGGTAGGCCTATCATTAAAGAGAAGTTTTGATATTCAGAGAGTTAAAGTACACACTGTAAAAAAATGACCGTGAATTAAACGGTAAAAGACTGTAAAAATGCTACAGTAAAAACCTGTTAAATGGTTAACTGTAAATTCCCCCACTATATATGGTGAAAACCTGTATTGGACATTACATGTATTGGGCATTAATTTTACGGTAGTATACCGTTTTTGGAAGTGAAAAGTGACCGTATAATTTACAGCGAATAACCGTAAATTGACATTCCCAGAACTCCCTGTGTTACATTTCAAATTTCATGTTTTTTTGTTGAAATAACGATGTTTCTTCTTAGTTTTTTCTTATCAGTTTTGTATATTAGGTTTGTGTGTTACACCTAATGTTGTTAAATGAATGTTTATTGCATTATTTCAGTTTCATGTGTGTTACCATGATGGTGTTTGGTGTTTGTGTGAATGACACTGTGCACCTTCTATGTA
>NW_015537962.1:311648-319522 GCF_001515605.1 Sinocyclocheilus anshuiensis
TTTTAGGTAGGTGTGGCTGACTCTTAACTTTTATAAAGAACATCTCTTTGGATTTGAGACTTTAGTCTTTGCAACTTTACAGATCTTCTTTATGCACCAAGAGCTTGTAACACTCCAAAGAGAAAGGAAAAATTGAAATCGCATCATATGGCCCCTTTAAAATTGACCATGCATAAAAACAGTTAATGTAAGGTTTAAGATTTAATTTATTATTAAATTAAAGTTTTTTTGACCATGAATTAAGTTACTTAATTCATGTTACCATTTAGTTTATGGTTTAAAATTAATTTAATTTATTATTAAATTCAATTTTTGACCCTGAATAAAACCAGTTCACTTAAGGTTTTAAATAATTAAATGTATTATTCAATTAAATTATATATTTTTTACATGAATAAAACCAGTCAATTTAAGGTTTAAATTACTTTATTTACTTAATTCATTTATTTTTAAATTAATCTACATTTTTGACATTAATAAAACCTAGTGAATTTAAGGTTTTACCACATCAAGCAAAATGTTCAGGTTACCTGACAATTTTTGCTGTCCAGTACAGACTTATTTACTTATCTCTTGAATACGCTGGCAAAAGACCCAAGACAAATGAAATGCAAACCGATGCCTTCTTGAAGTTGCCTTGTTCGATGCCAACGGGACATATATTTTGACTAAAAGCTTCTTTATCTTAAGTTTCATTACGCTCGTTACTGGGGGACACCTGTATATTTATCTTATGTTCCATTTTTAACTGGAACTTAAATGAAACATTCAAAATATATGGTTCATTATAATATACATTAAATATTAAACCATATATTATATATAAGTATTTCATGTCTACTTGGAATCATGAAAAAGGGTATCTGAAAAAAAATATATACATTTTTTATGAGGTTTGTTGTTTGCGTCATCTTTCCTGAGGAGGGAATATTGAGTATATATTTAAGCAATACATGAAAACAAATAAGAAACGTGGGTTGACAAATGCTAAGAACATATAACTGTGGATTTTAATGAGAATGTTGGTTTGTGCAAAAGAGGATGTTTTTCTCATTAATCAGACCAGTATAGTTTATTATCTGTAGAGCACTTTAGTATCCAAGATTTTCGCATTGAAGTCACTTTTATTATAGCCAGATTTTTTTTTAATTACATAAATTATCAAGATTTTTATGTTTGTAAGACTGAACCGATACATGTAGAGCTTCATTATTTTTGTTAGAGAGATGGCAATATATGACACAGGCTTTATTCGAGATGTGAACCACATTTCTGTGTTTTTCTAAAGAGACGCACAAAAATTCTGCTCACATTAATTTATGTAAACAAGTATTTGGCCGTGCTTCGGCCTGTTTCCATACTTGAAACGTCGAGCGTGTTGAATGTTGTCCTGTGACATTTCTTACTTTGCCTTATGCTGTTTTTTTATGATCATAAAGAATATTGTTTACAGTGATGGCATTTCTATGATATTCCTATCAGGTCTGAATATACTGGATGAACTATTTTTGAATGTGGATAATCATTGTGCCATACATATGTTTATATGTTTATTAGTGGGACTTACACTCCCTTGTGAAGTGTGTTTACTGAGTGCACAAATGTATGTATCCACCTGTGACATTGTACTGTATTCCAAATCAATAAAGATAATACCAAACTAAACTGGAAGAAGAGGCTTAAAAACAATTATTTCTCTCCTACAAACAGTTTAATACGGTGTCTGCACTGCAAACTAACAACTTGTTACTAAACAACAAAACTAGAATGGTCTCTACTGGTTTTGTTACGTCATCTTGTTTCTAATGCAGTGTACATGTGCCGTTTTTAAAATAATAAAATAATTTTAAATATTGGAGCTAACTCATATTCTAATTATAATTGTCAGTTCATTAAAGGAATTAGATTTGTTTGTTGTAATCCTTTGACATAATCACAATCACAGGTTGCCACATCTTACAGCAGTGACAATAACTAATCCTGATCTCAAAGCAAATCTGACATATTCATTTTTTTTTCTTGCGAAAATCCCTTTATCTCTGTAAAAAACCTGCCTGTTTACTTATCACAGGTTGTAGATATATGATGCTATCAGCACACAGAGATTGATCAATTTTAGCCACAGGTGGGTAGGCCTATCATTAAAGAGAAGTTTTGATATTCAGAGAGTTAAAGTACACACTGTAAAAAAATGA
Organism: Sinocyclocheilus anshuiensis; assembly: GCF_001515605.1. Classification (NCBI taxonomy): domain Eukaryota; kingdom Metazoa; phylum Chordata; class Actinopteri; order Cypriniformes; family Cyprinidae; genus Sinocyclocheilus; species Sinocyclocheilus anshuiensis. The sequence continues at coordinate 313,844 of NW_015537962.1, forward strand.
CCGTGAATTAAACGGTAAAAGACTGTAAAAATGCTACAGTAAAAACCTGTTAAATGGTTAACTGTAAATTCCCCCACTATATATGGTGAAAACCTGTATTGGACATTACATGTATTGGGCATTAATTTTACGGTAGTATACCGTTTTTGGAAGTAAAAAAGACCGTATAATTTACAGTGAATAATTTCAAATTTGATGTTTTTTTGTTGAAATAACTGTTTCTTCTTAGTTTTGTTCTTATCAGTTTTGTATATTAGGGTTGTGTGTTACACCTAATGTTGTTAACAGCTGCCGTTTTTTTACCGTAAATTTTACAGATTTTTTTTTACAGTGCAGAACAAAATGACATTAAGGCAGTGATTCATCAGAATAGACAGCAAGTAATATGTAACTAGTAAAAGTGTTTGTCTGGCTGAACTTTCACAGTCATAATGGAGTTGCTTTTTAATTATGTATGTATGTATTCTGTGAAGTCATTGCAGGACATTTGAATCAAAACTGAAAAAAAAGTAATATTGTTGACAATTAACTAAACGTTGAAGAAACAATTTTCAGTAAAGTATATTTCAACCTACACAAAAAAACCATCAGATTAAATCTATTGTAAATAAATATTGGTTAATTTTAGCTTCAGATCCTTCTTTAAAAGATCTTCAAATTTGGCAAATATGCTAGTTACATCAGATGTAGTGCGTCATGACAAGAAAACATATAAAAACATGTTTTCCATGCCGAAATTGTACATGATGTTCTTCAATATTACAATGCAAAAAGTTTACATGTTTACTGACGAATAAAACATACTACATGAAATCTTGTATCAAATGTTCTACTAATAATATAATATACTTCAATGTCCATTGATGTATGTTGGAAAAACTTCGAGGCCATTGAGAATTAGAATCAGTGAACATAAATCAGCCAGTAATTTGTAGACGTGATGCTACTTCTCCAGTGGCCAGACACTTTATTGAAAATAATCATATATATCGAACAACTGAAATGTATAGGAATTGAGAAAATAATGAATCCTCGCCGGGGAGGAGATATTGATTCTTACAAAGCGAGGCGTCTTGGATGTTTTATTTAAAGACCATGTCACCTTTGGGTTTAAATGAGGATTTTGATCTTTCATGTTTCTTGTAAATTGTTTTTTTAATTATTTATTTATTTATTTTTTTTTTTTTTTTTGGGAGCAATGTGTATGAACGGCATGTTTTTGCCTGATGTGTTATTGTCTCCATTGATTTTTGTTTAAGCTTTTGTTGAAATTTGTTGCTGTTATAGATGGAACTGATCTGGAGTCTGTGAATTTGGAAACCTAATTACCACCACCTGTGGGTCATTGTTGGTCTTCATATAATCATTGAGTTACTGAGGTCTTGTCACACTGATGAAGGCAGCAAGCCGAAATGTCTGTTATTTGTATTTATCTCCTGTTTAAATAAAGAGAATTTTAGAGTGCAGACCTTGAGTAACGTTTAATATAAGAAATAGGTATTTGCACCAACAAAAGCTGGGAGAGCGTGGTGAGTGTTGAGATTGGCAATTAACTAATAAATAAATTCTGAATTTATACAGTTTAGGGTGTAATGTGTAAGTGATAATGTGCATTATGTATTTAAAAATAATTACAGTCATATATGCAGCAGTCGTTATACTAAATATTTGATGGTTCAAATTTGCCATAAAGATTCTTACAAATTATTTTTCTGTGATTTCAAGAGAAAACAGCAGGTTTGAAGCAACAGTGAACAAATTATATAAGAGTCTTTATTTTTGGAAGATTAATTCCTTTAAAACATGACTGATCTAATAGGAAAAATGTGACTGGTGATTTTTTTAAATATAAATTTTTATTTTTTTTAATTTTTATAAAATGCTAAAATCACATTGTTTTTTCCATGTACTGTGGCACCTATGTGTCTGAAAAGTGTTAATTTTCCATCTTAAAAATGTATCTAAATTATGACCCATGCTCTCAATGTCAAATGCAGAAAAGTTAACTCGTGCGTTCATGACCTCAAGGTTAGATTGTTGTAATGCTTTATTGGGTGGTTGTTCTGCACGCTTAATAAACAAACTCCAGCTGGTCCAAAATGCAGCAGCTAGTTCTTACTAGAGCCAAGAAGTACGACCATATTAGCCCATATTTACTCTGCACTGGCTCCCTATTAAACATAGTATACATTTTAAAATCTTGCTAATTTCGTATAAAGCCCTGAATGGTTTAGCTCCTCAATACTTGAGTGAGCTCATATCGCATTATAGTCCTTCACGTCCGCTGTGATCTCAAAACTCTGGCCGTTTGATAATAGAATATCAAAATCAACTGTGGGTGGCAGATCCTTTTCCTTTTTAGCGCCCAAACTCTGGAACAATCTACCTAGTATTGTTCATGAGGCAGACACACTCTCAGTTTAAATCTAGATTAAAGACCCATCTCTTTAACCTGGCTTACACATAACACACTAACACATCTCTAAAATTCAAATCCGTTAAAGGATTGTTAGGCTGCATTAATTAGGTTAACCAGAACCGGGAACACTTCCCATAACACCCCATGCACTTGCTACATCGTAAGAAGAATGGCATCAGTCCATATCCAGATCAGATGGTGGATCAGCACCTAGAGACTACCTCTACAGCCCTGAATGTCAGCAGAGACCATGTCAACTAGACAAACCCTAGACAGATCCCCTGTGAAGACCTCGTCCGCCATCGGCTCAAGACCACGAGAACCAGATGAGTTCTCTGCTCAATCTGACGTGCATTGCAGCCTGGAATTAAACCACACCATGCTAGTTTCGTCTGGCCAGAGAAGAACGATGACATTACTGAATCAACAATGAACAGACTTTAACTGATAAACTGACTGATTTCTATTGTGCTCTTGCATTATCAGTACACGTTTTTCCTGTTTAACACCATAAAGCTGTTTTGACACAATCTGTATTGTATAAAGTGCTATATAAATAAAAGTGACTTGACTTAAGTTGTTTATGTGTAGCTGTTGAGTTTTTTCCATTAATAAACAGAAAATAGCTTGACTCTCTTTAAATAGAGCTTTAGTGCTTCATTGCAGCCGCTGAATCAATCTCATAAGAGTCCATTGTGATAAACAAGAGACAAATCGAAGCAGAGCACTGATTCAATGTCAAACTCCGTTCAAAGAGTAAAAATGGATCCTCTTGATCTCAATCTTTTGCTTCCTTGGTATTTTCTCATTTTCAGCAGCAAGAACTTTATAAACAGCTTCATTCCACTTGCAAATTAATTAAAACTGTGGGACAATTCACAACCTTAATGCTAGAATGTGGGTGGTTGCCAGGGTTTTGCTATGGGGTTGCTGAGGTGTTCTGGGTGGTTACTAGCCAGAGGAGAACTGGCCCCCCGACTGAGCTTTTTTTCTCCCAAGGTTTTTACTCCATTCTGTCACCGATGGAGTTTTGCTCTTTTACTAAAATGGATATAACTCTTGAACAGAATGAGATATCGTCACCAAACTCGGTACATGTGTAGGATCTCAATCTTTGGTCAAATTAAAAAAATTGCAGAGCTTGGCCACTTGGTGGCGCTATAAGAGGTAAAAAACATAAAAACAGCTATAACTATGCAACCATTTGTGCAATCAACTTAAAAATTGGTATGCAGTGTCTTTGTCCAAAGTGCCACAAGTGTCTATGAGGACATTCGCGTATCTCTAAAAACATGGCCACCATCGGCCAATGACGTTTGAGCACCTATTAGACAAGGTTTAATTGGAACGAATCTCAGTGAGCATGTACGACTCTAAGGCAGACACACGAAGCCAGAGCTTTCCCTATCCGATCTTTTTTTCCCCCTCGTCTCAAGAAATATCTGCGTCCACACGAAACCACGAAACCGACACAAAACGATGTAGTATACATGCCAGACCAGTATGTGGCGCTGTAATTCTGCCACAGAGATACACTAAAAACAGAGAAGAATTGGACTATGCGCATAAACCTAGTGCGCGGTATACAAATGAACATGGAACAATACTTAATGTCTTTAATGTTAGTTAATAAAAAGACAATCGTTCAGTGTTTGCTCATGTTTTTGTTGCTGTTATGTGACGTAGTGGTGTCTGACTAGGGGCGAGACTTGGGCTGATGACGTCATCGTTTCAGAAAATATACGGATTCGCTGTCCACACGAAAACGCAAGGGCGGCGTTTTCAGATTTATCCACTCTGGGACCCGGTCATAAAAAAATAAGTTTTACTCTCCCAAAACGCCGGATTCATGTGGACGAAACGCCTATACAGTACAAAATGTATGCGTATACAGCTAAAGGCGTCTCTGTGTGGACGGGGCCTTATGTCTGTAAGAATTTTAAACGAGATCGGCCAGTAGTTGGCGCTAATGAGTTCTATGCATCTGTAATCACGTGGCGTTTCACACATCCACACCATATTCATATCATTTGATAGATATCCTCATACTGAGCAACTTTGCCTCAAGAACCACTGCTGTCAATCAAACCGTTCACTAAATATTCTCAATTATGTTAAAACCCTATTTTTGTGAACTAGTCCTAGGGTTTCAACTGTTACACATTTTTGTCAGGATTCATTTAAAAAAAAAAAAAAAAGGTTAAAAAAATTCAAATTTATTCATTATAGTTTTATTTGACTTCATATAGCCACCAAAAGCTTCAGTATGGATCTCCCTTTCAGCATCTGATGAGAGAGCATGGGGTCAGAAATATGAAGAAAAAAAAAAAAAAAAATCAATATCAAAGGCTCAACATTAACCACTGTGCAAGATTGCCATTGACACAAATTGCTTATCATGCAGTCTTCAGAATGCTATGATATTTCATGGAAGATGTATTGGTATGGGAAATATTGTATAAAATATTCTCTGCAAACCAAAATATACCCTACTGCATTCAGCATAAAAGGACTGTTGTACTATTCATATGTCTTTCCAGGGTGCTAAGGCACATACTAGGCAGGAGCATGTTCATTTATACTATGAGTAAACCATCAGGATTTCAACCATGAGCTATTGAACCTACGTACAGTACTGTAAATAAATAACCCTGATGGAATTTGATATCATGGGTGCCTGCTATTATAACTGTAGGCTGTTAAGTGGCAGCGAGGATCCATCTATTTCTGGTGCTTTTTCCACACACAGCAAGATTCAAACTTGTGTAGAAATGATAGCACTCCCTATTAATCCTCGACAGGGCCCCGTTTCTCTTCTCTTTTCTCTCCCACAAGATATAAAAAACACATATTTTCTACCCGGTCACATAAATCAATGTTATCTTGAATGGTTTGGGGGCTAAATAGTAATCAAAAGCCCCCATGATGCTCATAATCCGTCTTCTCATACCAAACACTCCGATCTGAGCTGCAAAACAACACCGATTATAAACAAAGAAATATTTAAGAGTGAACAAATGTCAGGATTTGTAAGGCTGTAATGTGATTTTCAGGGAAACATGTCTAGATCATATTTCTACTGTTGATTTTTTTTAAATTATTTATTATTTTATGTTCACAATGGCTACATTTGTTTGACCAATTTTGAAATATTATTACAATTTAAAATTGCAGTTTTTTATTTGAATATATTTTAAAATGTATTTTATTCATGTGATGCTGCTTAATATATATATATATATATATAATTTTTTTTTTTT
>NW_015537962.1:319547-329099 GCF_001515605.1 Sinocyclocheilus anshuiensis
AATGCTGATACCTTTTTTTTTTTTTAAGAATTCTTTCATGACTAGAAAGTAGAAACAGATAAACGGCACATATTGTATAAATACAACACATTTACTCAGGCTTTGAGATTTGTTTATGAATTGATATTTATGTATAATATTTATATTTATATATTTGTGAATATTTTGTATATACTACATTCAAAAGCACCACAGAGCGAAACCTAGTTGACGAATATTGGAAAACAGAGCAAGTGAAAGCTACTCGTAGTATATTATAGTGTGTTTGGCTAATTTGTGTCATCTTATATGTCTGATTGGAACATTTCTGTTTGATTGTGTCTGTTTGTTTTCTCTCAGTGTTTCTCCACCAAAGCACCTGAGCTGCCACTTTATTTCTCCAGAATGTCAGAAACAAAAGCATCCCGAGAAATCAAATCAGAGAGCTCAGGAGGAATCTGAGAGACAAAGTACTCTCTCATAGTTTGTTTCCACAATTCAAAGATTTTTTGTAGCACACAGGTTTTATCTTCGTATCAAATAGAAGTTAGAAGTCAGGAGAGTTTTAGTCCCTAAAAGTATTTCCCAGAAAAGGGAGTCATAGGAAAGTTGTGATCTTATAAACAGAGGTCCAGGCTTTATAGTTATTTCAGACTCATGCCATATTATGAAAAATGCATTTTCCTTGATCTTTTGAGATAAAATTGTTTTATTAGCTGTTTAAAGAATTTTAGAATTACACACTGCTTGAAGGAACTTCATTGATGTAACACATCAGTTACATTTTTATGAGTAACATAATATTGTAACATATTTGAACATTTTAAAAGTAACATTCCCCAACACTCTCAGTCAGAAAATGGCAGAAAAATTGATGGTTTTGGAAATGTTGAGACATTACACCAATCTCCAGGTTGTGTTTTATGTATTCTTCACTCCTAGGCCAGGGATTGCAAGACCAAAAACAAAACAAAGCAAACAATAAAATATAAATCTGAAATGAAATAATTCAAAAGGAGATCAATAAAATGCTTGCTGACTAAGTGTGAAGAATAAAAATGAGTTTCATACAGGTCTCTGCAGTGTTGATATCTTGTGTGGCACAGAGTAACAAATCTGACAAAAGCTTATTATTCATATTAAGAATTTATTCCATCTATCAATAAGAGAAGGAGCCACATATATAAGACAGAAAAGCAAGAAAGACAGAAAAAAACAATTTATAAATGACATATCTGAATAAATCATTTGTGAAATACAGAGGGAAGCTTTTGCCTATACCAAGTAAGCTGCATGCATTGGAAATGAGCTGGACGATACTTGAAAAAACATTTTCTAAGAAGGAATTCTCACTATATCAATCACATCTGCTGCAAGGTGAACCAGAGGCCAGGTCACAGTAACACATGCAGAAGCACTGATAGAAAATCAGAGGAACTAGATCATTTTCCATTCTTCCAGGGTTATAGTACTTTCAAGAGGAAGAGCGCTTCCCTCCACTTCAAAGATAGTGGCAGTAAACAACAAACTCAAAGTCAGGTGCAGAGAAGTGGGAATACTTCAGATCCATTTGGTAGGACCCATGTGCAGAAGCTTTTGGGAATGAAAATCCAAGCTCTCGAGAGGAACGCCTGGCAAAGGAAGAAACAGAGACAAAATGAGACCTGTAATGGATGGATTACAGAACCAGGCATAAACAGGACAGGGGAAAATACAAAAGCTCAAAGGTAAGAAGGAAAGATGGAGTGACATCAAAGTGCATAATTACAAAGAGTTTCAACACAAACAAACACATATCAGAGACAAATGGGAGGCACAAAATCATATTTTAAATGTTTGAAAAGAGAAGTATGCTCTGCATCACCAGAGCACACATTCTTCCTAAAACCTGCCAAGACAATGTCCAAGTCATATTTTACCTGCAAATCAACAGAAATGAAAATGAAATTATTTTACATCACCAACATGTTTTAGGACAGTATATGTTTTTGCATTGCATTATGTTCACGACAATTAATGACCAGTGTTGGGGAAAGTTACTTTTAAAAGTAATGCATTACAATATTGCGTTACTCCATAAAAAAGCAACTAATTACGTTACTTAGTTACTTTTTATGGAAAGTAATGTGTTACGTTACTTTTGCGTTACTTTTAAAATCTGGACAGGGCTTGCTTGTTTGTTTTTAAAATAAAAAAGTTCTATTTTTGGCAAATATAAAAGCCTTTTCACACCAAAAGTGAAATGAATAAGCCTCAGGCTGAAGGGAAAGTACATTTACGTCCGTACAGTAGAATGCAGAAGAAGAAATTTCAACACACTTCAGCAATAAAAAAAACACAAATGTTTGTCTAGAGTAATTTTTGCTTATTAGTATGGTTGAACTGGATCATCGAAGGTCAGAAGACCTTTAAATACATAAAGTATATTTGTGTTGTTTAACATTTAATTATTGCAGGTTTGCGTCATATTCTGAGTTGCATTATTTTTATTCATTTTGAGGAATACTGAATCTGTGTTTTTGTTTTTTTTTGTGAGTGAGATGAGTTAATGCATATTCATATTTATTTTAGAACTGCAGTAACATCTTCTGATTTCTCTCAACATGGGGACAGGAGAGCCGTCAATCAATAAATTGGAAAAAAAGTAACTTGCGTTACTTATTTGAAAAAGTAACTCAGATATTCTCTTGTAAATTAAAAGTAATGCGTTACTTTACTAATTACTTGAAAAAAGTAATCTGATTACGTAACTCACATTACTTGTAATGCGTTACCTCCAACACTGTTAATGACATTCCTCTCATATTCTCATAACCATTATCAACGAAATACTCTAAATTACTCTAGGAATACCAATTAGCTACGAAGACCTGTGGTCTCATTTATAAAACTCTCCGTAGATTTCATCCTAAAGCTAGATTTTACGCCAGAACCTGCGCAGAAATCCCTTAATAAATCCCAGTCAGGGAAAGATTGTGCGTACACTCTTAAAAATGAAGGTGCTTCAAAAGGTTCTTCAAGCGATGCCATAGAAGAACCATTTTTGGTTCCACAAAGAACCATTCAGTCAAAGGTTCTTTAAAGAACCATCTCTTTCTTGCGTTTTTGTAATCTGAAGAACCTTATTTCGCCACAAAGAACCTTTTGTGAAACAGAAAGGTTCTTCAGATGTTAAAGGTTCTTTATGGAACCATTTAGACAAAAAGGTTCTTCTATGGCATCGTGAAGCACCTTTATTTTTAAGAGTGTACGTGCATCTCCACCCCGTCTCCTCCCGGAAATCACCATATATGGAGCTTACAACGCCTTGTTTTACTATGCATAACCTCATCTGCATATAATTGCCATGCATATTCCCATCCACGTGACACCATGTTTAACACCGTCAAAGATAAAATACATTAAGGAAATATGAGATACGGACTATAAATGCCATTTGTGCCATACATTAATTTTTATTTCTAAAAATGATCCAATATCCTTGTTATGTTTTAGAATAAATATATCAAGATAAAAACAAAAATAAAAACAAAAATTGTTTAAAATAGTTATCAGATAAATATTTTAGAATAGAGTTGATCTCATTCTTCTACACTGGCCAAATAGTAGCCTATTTCGATTGTTTTAAACAATTCAAATCAAACTAAATTTATGCAGTTTTGCTGATAAAGTGAATATCTTTTAGCTATTATTTTTTTGTGGAAACAGATAGTGCTATTTATTGCAGTGTAAAATTGTCTGACTCGGTGCGTCACTAACAAAGTATTTTAAAAAGAAAACGTATAAATCTTACCGTTTTCTTCAAGTTGTAGCCTTCAAATACAGCGGTACTTTTCATAATGTTGTAGAGATGCCTTCACACGACATCAACACCTCTGTGCAGCTGCGCTTGTACAGTAAGATATTATCATGGGACCTATTCAAACGGGATAATGGACCGTTCGACCACCGAATCCAGAAGTGTCCGCCATAATATCGAAGTAAGTGCGCATCATTGATCACTGTTCTCGCTAAAAACATATTTTCTCATAACATGAGATCTGCAGTTCAGTTTAAAGATGAGTTATTGTGCACCTGGCTATAGCACTCCTCGCTGTCAATAAAAGAGGAAAAGTAATCAAGCGCATCCACTACAAATAATTAATATAATTTTGGTTTAAGTTCTGCGTAATGACTTTATGTAATTTCAGTCCTTATCTCCATATGAGAGTGGAATATTTAATGTAAATGTATATATCGACATGAAAACAGAGCTTAAAATCATTGTTTTTACTTCATTAATTTTCTCACTCATTATATCCATGCTTTTTACTCCTGTTTCTGCATGTTTGGATACCTCGTTAGTGCAGAGTTTATCGAATCAGAATTTATTCCTTGTTTAGTGCATTTCTCTGTTGCGTTTGAGCTTCAACCCTCTGACGCCATTGAATTGGAATCCACGTTCAGATTCATCCGCCAATCAAATTACAGCATTTGTGCGTGATAGGTGTGGTCTTTTAGGTACGCTATCTAGACCTGTGCGTAAAGAAAACACGGGAGATGTTGAACAGGTGAGATGGATTTTCACGCCAAATTAATAGGTAAGTGCTTTTTTTTTGTTTTCACATTTATCTAATGCGTACCGTGGGTTTATCGAAGTGTATACTTGGCTAGCTTGAACATTCAGTGTCATGTCTTGTTTTTGTTGATGGTTTTCTTGTATGTTTAAGCTGGTGAGCGTCTTTGAAATGTAGCTAATTAGTTTCTCTGGCAACTGTAGGCTACAGTAACCAAACTGTACCATACAGTTAATGGAACTGTCACATGCTCTGTCAGTGCTTCCTTGATGAAGTTTTTTGGTAATGTACATGTGTGTACATGATTTTTTTTATTTTTATTTATTTATTTTGCCTTACATATTTCTGATTATCTATTTTGTGTGAAATGTGATACGAACATATTGTGGTCTATTTGTTCTTTATAATTTACCTTTCAAAAGCTTGGTGTCACTGGGTCAGTAAGATTTTTTCTTTCTTTTTTTTTAAAGAAAGAAAGAAATGTAATTAATGGGTACAACAGCATATATTAGGCTAACTTTTTGAATTTATATGCTGATATCGGATCTGTCTGAACTTTTTCAGGTACTAATTGAATGTGTATATATGTATGTGTGTGTGTGTGTGTGTGTGTGTATATATATATATATATATATATGTATATATAATATATATATATATGTATATATACAGTGACACATGCAACTGGAAAACTTGTAGAAAACTTGTAATTTGTGAGGAGAACCATATTTAAATAAATTTGTCAGATTTTTGCAAATCAATGCAGAAAATGGGGGGAAAAGTGTCTGCAGATTCCATCTGGACCTGAAGGCCTATGTGGCCCAAGAAAAATCGAATTAAATAAACTTGCATTCAATGAAAATGTAAATTTATTAGCATAATCAGCACAGAGTTGACTATCAATGACAAAACAGAGCCTTCTGGATACTGCTTACTATTATGTACTGTAGTGTTCTGGCTGTGCATGATGGATCCACTAAAAAGAAGTGGCTAAAATAGCTCATAACATCTTTAAAAATGTGATAAAGGAGCTGGCTTAAACCATAAGATGACTTCACTGTTGAATCTTATACTTAGATCTTAATCAAAATTCTTAGTAATACACTGTACATTGGAATATAGAAAATTGTGGGATGAACTTGGACGGGATTATTCAATGGCATATGTTCATCAAAGAACTAAAAGGCCTCAGAGGGAATAATTAGAGAATGTACACGCAAATGCTGTACATATGCATAAGAGCAGAGTTTAAAGGAAATAGCTGATTGCAGAATAAGAGTACCACATGTCATTTTTCATTAGGATTCTTGACGCAGCACTGTAAAGACACTTCTAACGTCTTGAGCATGCTTGTGTATTCCTCTTATACGGAGGCTCATGTTGCCTTTAAATTGTAAGATAAAACTGAATATAAAGCCCTTCATGGATCATTTTACCATCTTGTGGATCATGGGCGTCGCTAGGCCATTTTTAGGGGGACTATAGCCCACCTAAAATGACTACTCAGCCCCCCTAAAAATTTTGCGATTAGCTCCGTAAACTGTACACGAATTCGTGATCGCCTCAGTCCCCTTTAAATTTTATCTGAAAACTAAATGCGGCAGACTTCGATCGGCTTTCAGCACGTTCTTTTTCAATCCGCAGACCGCGGCCGCGCAGAGTAAGAAACCGAGGACAAGGTGTGTGTTTATCGATAGATTGTTATAATATCTGCATCTGCGCAGTTCTTTGACATAAATACGGTTTAAAAAATATCATGGGGGAGCAATCGGTTCCACATCTATACTGTAAAGTTTTCACTGCGCTCACCCCTCATCACACCACAGCTGTTTCCTCCAGTGAAAATGAAGCACATATGAACGCATACTTTATAAAACAATCATGTTTCCATTTTCATTTGAAAATTTAACTTACAATGTAATACATATTCCAGTGCATGTGGCAAAGAGGTTTGCATACTTGAGCTAAGGAAAGAGGGTTGTACTAGAAATGCAAACAGTAAAATTTTGTGGGTGTACAGTAAACAGGTGTGTGTGAGATCATGAAGATTTGTATTTGGCTTATTCAGTTACTATTACATTATACCTATCTATGCAATACAGTGGGATACAACACTTTTTGGTATATAAGTTTAGTATACCACCCCTAGTCAAACATTCTTTTTACATTTTATTTATATATATATTATACCCTCATTGGGGGCTGAGCCCCCCTAAAATGAAAATCCTAGAATCGCCCCTGTTGTGGATACTCTGTGTCTGCAGTCTCCGATGCTTGACATCAGGATTGTTCTGCCATGGTACTCCTGTCGACAAGAACCTGGGCTGTTCTTGTCTGCAAATTTTGAGAGTCTGATGCTCAGGACTCAACAGGCTCACTGTACGGGTCTGTAAATGGTTATTTGCTCTAGTCTGCCGTTGAGCTAACATGTGTGAAGAAAGACCGTCTAGGGGTTAACAGCTGATCCCGTATGAGCTTTGCAGTAGGATACGGCTCTTTTATTCTGGTGTACTGCTGCGTGAGGAGCGTGTTGATATCTGAGACTCGCAGTTCCTCAGTCCTGTGATGGTGGAAAAACAAATCATATTTTATCTGTGTGTACTGCTTTTAGGATGCTGATAAATCGTGTTGTTTTATTTTTTCCCGTTGTAATTCTCTGCTGGTTTGCTCTGTCAAAGGTGATATTTTGCCTTGTAATGTCTTGCACAAAAAAGTGAAATGTTTCACATTTTTTGGCTCTGAATGGGGAGTTTACACTTAGTGTTTCTTTAGCAAAAAAAAAATAACAACTCCTTTTTCAATTAGACTTGGTGACTTGTATCGAAAGAGATACAACAGTCGCTGAGTAGATTACCTTGATTAATGCAAATTAATAGTGAATGCCTCTTTTTAATGAAACAAAAGCTGTTTTTGCTACTCTACATTTAAAATGTTATGTAAATTACCTTGGTTATGATTAGTTAATCTCTTGAATTATGTAGAGATGCACAAGTAATGTTTTTTTTGCCATTACTATTTCATTACGGTTTTCTTTTAATTTTACTAGTATCAGTATAATATTATATAATATGCAATACATAATTTAATTTGTAAAAAATCTTTAGCAAATTTCTAAATGAATATACATTTTTCATACTGCACGCTCAACAGTTTGGGTTCAGTAAAACTATTTTGTAAAATAAATAAATTTTATTTAGCAAAGACATTAGATCAAATGTGACAGTAAAGAAATGTATGTTACAAAAGATTCACAATTCTAATTAATTCCGTAATTTATCATAAAGTTTTGCATCACAGGAATGAATGACAATTTAAAACATTCAAATAGAAAACGGTTATTTTTAAATTGTAATAATATTTCACAATATTACTGTTTTTACTGTATTTTTTTGTATCAAATAAATGTAGCCTTGGTGAGCATAAGAGACAATAAAAATTCTTACTGACCCCAAACGATAGTTTATATTACAATATTGTAATGCCTAAATTCACTTGTAGCACTTAAAATGATTGATTTGAGTTTTTAAGTGCTTTATTTTTAATTTATTTAAACAAAATAGTGTTACATTTTCATATTGGTCATAACATGAAAATAATTTAATAATTTCAGTTCATCTATATAAATAAGCAACAACACCTCCACAAAGTGTGCCGTAGTATGAAAGGGATTAATCATAGTTGATTAAACTTAAAAAAAATTTTTTAAGAGAAATGAAAATCCTCTTTTTTATGATATATGCCTTTAGTTCAAGAAAAATGAGAGAGATCCCTTAATAAACGACGCTTGTGTTTAGTCAGAGAATTAGTAACACAAGATAAATAAGCAACAACACCTCCACAAAGTGTTCCGTAGTATGAAAGGGATTAATCATAGTTGATTAAAACTATGAAATGAAAATCCTCTTTTTTATGATATATGCCTTTAGTTCAAGAAAAATGAGAGAGTTCCCTTAATAAACGACGCTTGTGTTTAGTCAGAGAATTAGTAACACAAGGCTATGGTTGTCAGTGTTTTAATTAGCACTGAACTCTGTTCATTCACTGCAGGTATAAATGGTGTCAATTGAAAGGCTCTTATCTGACATCTTCATAATTAGATTTCAGTAAATGTATGAATTAAGCTTTGGAATTATAACAATGCATTGTTAATATTTATTATATCATTATGTCATTGCAGTTTCACTACTGGAAATTTCAATTAGTTCCAATGATAATGTTGTATAAACACACTGTCGCCCTGTGTTAAATGTTTCTACGGTATCAGTGATGGATTTGAGTTTGATCTTTATAATGGCAGTTTGATTAAGGTCTTGACTCCTTCTCGAGTTGTGTCCATTCTCCAATACTGACCTTTTCCCCCTTGCCAAACCCACTTCACTGGTTTTTAATTATAGGAATAAGTCAGGGGACATTGTGACATTGTCTGCGAAAAATTAGCAATCAGCACCTCACCACAAGCATGCAGTAAAATAATGAAGAAATTATAATTTGCAGTTGAACAGTCTTCAACAAAGTTCACCTGATTTGAATAAAGATAACATTGGTGAAGGAAATTGTAAGATAAGATTAATATTTAATAATTCACTGTAGTTCAACTATGAAGTCTTCTTTAACCGTACCACAGTAAGCTAAGGCCCAATCCCAATTCTACCCCTTAGCCCTTCCCCTTTCCCCTACCCCTCCGTTTCACGCGTTCACGTGAAGGGGTAGGGGTGTCTCGATTCTCTTTTGGTTGGAGGGGTAGGGGTAGGGGAAGGGCCAGATAGCCCTTCAAACGAAGATTTTTCGGGACCACACTTCAAACGAAGGGGTATGAATTATCTCAGTGTAAACCGGCTTCAGGGGCAACATGGCTGCCCGAGCGAACAAAAAGACACACACATGTAAGTATTTTTGGCATTAATAAAGATTTTAACGAAAAGTAATAATTTGTTTTATGTTTCATTAAATCGTGAGTTCATATTACGGTCATGTTACTCAAAGAAATGTTTGCAAAAAATCGCTAATATTTGCTAAC
>NW_015537962.1:329352-344685 GCF_001515605.1 Sinocyclocheilus anshuiensis
GGTTCCCTTCAGAGATACATTCATATAAAACACCCGCGCCGTGTTATGATTTTGAAACGTGCAGTGCTCATGTTTATTCAACGAAGTCAAACGGCACAAATAAATCAATGTATGGGAAACTGGTAATGTATATCGAAATATCGGAAATGTGTTTAAAAATCATATCACCGTTATTGAAAAAAATTATATCGCGATACATATTGATATTGAATTATTGTCCAGCCCTATTTGAACCATGTTTAGACTTTTTAATTGATTACATTTAATTGTTTTCACAATTAACAAAGAATTTAAATAAATACATTTTAACTCTGAACTGTGTATGGAAATGTATATATGAAAAGTGGAGCGTGAAATTGCCCTTTCACATTGCATGAAAAAAAAAAAGAGGTTTGGAAGCGACTAAAATAATGGCAGAATTTTTATTTTGAACTTTGTAGACTGTTCCTTTAAACAGTCTGCATGTTTTGATGTATGTATTTGCAGGGGCGTGTCTGGGGGGGGGGGGGTTGTGTTTGCGGAACGATGTATGTTAAAAGCACACGTCCAGTTTTGTGTGAGTGAAGGAAATCCGCTTGGGAGTGGAGAGATTCGTCCTCGCGCACATGGATCGTGTAACATTATGCGCTCTCGACATAAATCGCCTAAAATTAGAAATTTACTAAAAACAAGCCTATGGCACGACATCTGGTGTTAATTACAAAATATAAGTAATTGTAATCAGTTACTGAGAAAAAATGTGTAATTAATTATAGTTACTTATGAAAATGTTAAAGATTACAAAGGGGGTTACATCTGCTTTTTTTCACACACACTCCCACATACAGATTTAATTTATTTCTTTCATAAATTGCAGTGACTGCTCTAAAATATGAAACACCAATGTTTCAGGAGTTTAGATCAAGCTTATTCGATAACTCTTTTATTTCATATATGGGTTTATGTATAGCTATGCTTAATTTTTTAAAGATTAACAGTTTTTTTCCAAGGCATTGTCAGATTCCAGTGTTTACTGTCATAGCTATGTAAAGATTTGATTCCAAAAACAGTATCATAGCTGATAAAATATTTCTTGCTATGATTTTAAATATGTATTTAACTTCAGAATGATCTCAAAGTAATTTTGTGGTGGCTGTGCTTCAAAGGGGACATTGATCTTCCACAAGTTAATATGATTCTTTAGGGTCTTCATGTAATGAGTACTGATCTATCTCTGAGTTTTAACTTTTTAACAAAACCTGCCTTGAATCGTCCCTCGTTCAGAAAGTAGTCTGGAGTAAAATTATTTGCGCAGACATAAACAAATTTAGGTGTATTCAGTGGCGCATTACCATTAAAAACAAAACTAATGCACTGCGTCCTCAAAAACACCTGCATTGCTTACAAGACATTGTCGCTACAGGTGCTGGAGCGTGGAGAAAATGATATACTTCATGCAACTGACTGAGGGTGAAAATATGCTAAGAATGGACAGTACATCAGCGGTTGTGGGTGGGGCCTGAACAATATGACATCATACTGCTCAGAAAATCAAAACGGCTAGATAATTGAGACTGTTTAGGATTTTGGCAACGTTTGAGCGTGTACACGCAATATCTGAGCGAGAGCAGAGCCAATTCATAAAAGAACAATATATAAAAGCACACATCCAGTTTTGTGTGAGTGAAGGAAATCCGCTTGGGAGTGGAGAGATTCGTCCTCGCGCACATGGATCGCGCAACATTATGTGCTCTCGACATTGTCATTAAGATCACACTATAGAAACCGCCTAAAATTAAGTATAAAGAAGAGAAGAAAGCGGCCCTAGGCAGCTGCCTACACATGCCAGGATCCGCCACTGCCAGATGCAGTTAGAAATTTACTAAAAACAAGCCTATCGCAAGACATCTGGTAGGGGGGGCACCTGGGGTGGCCAGCCAAATTTCAGGGGGGGCCGGTGCCACCCCTGGCCTCCACATAGACACGCCCTTGTGTATTTGTATATGTGTGAGTGGATTTGTGCATGTGTTGCATGTGTGTATGTGGAGAATCTATCAAGTCCAACTGGCTGCAAAATGTCCCTGGAGCATTGAACAATTTAATTTATCATACTCTAAATTACATTTTTACTCCCCCAAGCCCCTAGAAGCCTCACCTGGACACAATACTGAAATAAGCCAGTACCGCCATCTGGAATCCACACAAGGTGATGATGATGGTGATTTATGATATTCTCTATCTATAGTAAACAGAAGCTTCAACAATGAGTGCCGCATCCATTTACTGAGGTTACTAAAGTTTTGAGCGGTTTGTAGTTTGTTGCTATGGGGTTCTGTGTGGTTTTCATGACAGCCATTTACCTGAAAGAGTAGACTTGAGAATAAAATGTTATAGATTGTGCTCAGACACGTTGTAGTGTTTTTCGGGCCTTGCAGGTTGGGATATTAACAGGCACACCCATCCTGACTTTCATGACGGTGTTCACACCTTTTCAGGAGCTCATCTTTTCTCAGTTTCAGGATAAATGGCTGTGCCTCACATCTGCATTGATAATAAGCCAACCGTATGGTGAGAAATCAGGCTCTGGCCTTCATTAATTATTCATACAGAACCTCTCCAATTTTTACCGTGACTCAATTAGTTTTTGAGAGCCTTCTGCTGGGCCAGGGAACAGAGTTCTGTAATTAAGTATGCTGAGCGTATCCATGATGTGACTTATTTGAGATATTGCAGTGGGGAACATGTCCGGATGATTACAGTTTCAAATATACACTTGGGGGACGCTGACTGTTATATTGCTACAGGGAACATTAGTCATCGCTATGCAAGGTTAAATATGAAACGTGTAGCAAATAGTGGCTTGACAGTTAAAGTCAACATGAAGTCAGAAGTGACCCTGTTTACTTTCTTAATACAAGTTGCTGGTCTTATTGTAAGTTTGTCTTTGTAATCTTTCATCAGTTAGAAAAAATCTGAAAAGTGCTTTCTCCTCAACTGCTTTTCCCCTCCATTTTTTGTCACCTGATGGGTTTGCTTAGTTGGGGTTTAAAAGACACTTAATATTCAGTAATATCATTGATTTGACAGCACTGACACGATCGGATGTGAATAAAACTTGAACTCAGTTGAGCTGTATAATGACACTATTGTATTCTGTAGAGCTACTTTTTTGCTGAATCAAGTATTTTCATAACTGACCAATTTAGCAACATTGACGCTTATTAAAAAAATGCATAAATATATTACTTTAAAAAGGTGAAATTACTTGCAACAGTACCCTAAATTACTACATTTGGCTATTGGTTAACGTTGACGTTATCCAAAAGTCAAGTTGCCTTTATTTATATAGCGCTTTATACAGTTCAGATTGTTTCAGAGCAGTTTCACAGTAATGAACAGGAAAACAACATTCAATGATGTAAACTTCAAATATTTGACAATTTCTTCTGCAAAGCACTCTTGAATCAACACTGAACTGACTCGAGCTGAATATCGACACTACTGTCTTCTTTAGAGCTGCTTAAAGCTGAATTTAACTTGTTTCATATATGAACTTTTACGCCGTTATTGAACCAAATCTGAATCAACACTGAACTTACTGGAGCTGAATGTTAACAGAATTGGTCTAATATTTAATGAAGATTGCATCCTTGATTCTGTTGTTTTCCTGTTTATTAATGTGAAACTGATTTGAAACGATCTGCTATAGAAATAAAGGTTGACTTGACTTTTGGATAACGTCAACTATGTGCACAGGTCATTGTTTCATGTTAACCAATAGCCAAATTTAGTGATTTAGGGTACTGTTGTAAGTAATTTCATATTTTTAAAGCTATATATTTATGCATATTTTTTTGTAGATACTTTAATCCAAAGTGATTTACATTGCTTTCAAGGTAAATGTAATGCCTTCCCTGGAAATACAATTCTAAAAATAATTTAATTTAATATTTATCTTCAATAAATATTTATTTTAGCGTCAGTACACCCAATTGACTTAATCACTTAGACAACTATTTGTTTATTTAAATCAAATCAAGTTAATGACGAATCATTCCAGAACCAAATGTAAAATCTGGATGAGATTGTTTTTTTTTTTGTGAAAATATCATGCTGGTTAAATTTGGGATATGCTGAGAGGGTGATTGCAAACTTGCAATTAGGTACTGGCTCCATCATGGAGCCATTTTTTTATTATCCTATCAATTTTTGATAAAGTCATGCAACTTTTATGTCCTGAACTGTTTTTTTCACATTTATGAAGTAAAATGTGTTGCAAATTCTGTTTCATATTGACTTGTGTTTTGTTCTATTACTTTTTGCTCAAATTTAGTGATTTAGGGTACTGTTGTAAGTAATTTCATGTTTTTAAAGCCATATATTTATGCATATTTTTTTGTAGATACTTTAATCCAAAGTGATTTACATTGCTTTCAAGGTAAATGTAATGTCTTCCCTGGAAATACAATTCTAAAAATAATTTAATTTAATATTTATCTTCAATAAATATTTATTTTAGCGTCAGTACACCCAATTGACTTAATCACTTAGACAACTATTTGTTTATTTAAATCAAATCAAGTTAATGACGAATCATTCCAGAACCAAATGTAAAATCTGGATGAGATTGTTTTTTTTTTTTGTGAAAATATCATGCTGGTTAAATTTGGGATATGCTGAGAGGGTGATTGCAAACTTGCAATTAGGTACTGGCTCCATCATGGAGCCATTTTTTTATTATCCTATCAATTTTTGATAAAGTCATGCAACTTTTATGTCCTGAACTGTTTTTTTCACATTTATGAAGTAAAATGTGTTGCAAATTCTGTTTCATATTGACTTGTGTTTTGTTCTATTACTTTTTGCTCAAACATGCAATCAACAGGTCACGCAAATGTGAATACAAATGCAACTTTTATGTCCTGAACTGTTTTTTTAACATTTATGAAGTAAAATGTGTTGCAAATTCTGTTTCATATTGACTTTTGTTTTGTTCTATTACTTTTTGCTCAAACATGCAATCAACAGGTCACGCAAATGTGAATACAAAATTATTCCTCCCCCCCATAAAATACAATTGGCCATGATGGACAGGCCTGGGGTAGAGAAAAAAAAAAGAGGAAGAGTCAAATCTTGACATCAGGAACGTAACCTTTCATTGATTTCCTACCCTATTTCCCTGAGCAGCTGACCTCTGAACTTTTGTCACAGTTTCTTGAATGCTCCCACATGGACAGAAAGCTACTTAGAAAACAAACTCCTTAGTGTGTCTTGGAAGGGGTGCAGAATAAGACTCCGTCTGACCCGAGGGTCATGAGCGGACGGGTGCTGTAGGGAACTAGAAAGGTTTAATTACATCTGATGCCGCAGTGGCATTAGAGCACCTCTGGCCTCCATTACATCACTGCCTTTATGTGTCAGAATGAAAAACATGTGATGTGAGATGGAGTGGCCCACTGGGAGAATGCTTGAGCCGATCTCTGGACAGGTTATACATTACTGAGCATTTGGTTAGCGCCAGGAAACAGCTATTGGATGACAAGTAGCACAATGTAGCCTATGTGCTGTAAGGAGCACAATGTAGCCTATGTGCTGTAATGTGTAAACACCGAATGCACGGTTACTAGAAATGTGGTATGAATCACTACTATTGCTCACACTTTGACTTTTTTGGGAAGAAACTCTACATATTAAACATTTGTTTGTGGTACAAACATGATACTTGAAATTATGTGGCTTGTTAATGAGGTGTGATTACTTTTTGTGATCAAAGTGATTGTTATTCATTTAGTGGTTAGTTTGGGGTTAGTATTTAAAAAAAAATAGAAATTAATACTTTTATTTAGCAAGAATGTGTTAAATTTATCAAAAGTGACAGTAAAAACATTTATAATGTTGCAAAAGATTTAAATTTCAGATAAATGTTATTTTTTTTAACATTTTTAATCAAAGAATCCTGAAAAAAAATGTATCATGGTTTCAACATTAAAATTCAAACATCACAAATATTAAGCAGCATTGATTTGACCGATAAGAAATGTTTCTTGAGCAGAAAATCAGCATATTAGAATGATTTCTTAAGGATCATGTGACACTGAAGACTGGAGTATGATGATTAATTGTATATAGCGGGACAGGTTATCCCTTACTTCACAGCGTGAGAAATACAAGGTGTGGCATGCGAACTGGTTGAAATGCGTCTGTCTCTCGGTGAATGTGTGATCAGTGTTGCCAGATTGGGTTGGTAAAAATTGGCTTGGGCAGGTGGACAAAATTTGGGCTGGTTTGGGGTCAGTTTGGCAGTTTTCAAACATATAAATTGCATAGGCTAATTGTTTAACAAACAAGCCCAAGTATGCATGTACTGCATCCAGTCAGTCATAACAATGTTACTACACACACACACACACACACACACACACACAAACTGCAGAGGTGCTGGTGCTGATGTAAATGTTGACAGCCGCACTTATCATGAGGGCTCAGCAGACAGACGTTATGATTCATGAGTGACAGGTTTTTAGCGTGATAAGTTATAACGTATCTGATTTTGAATGTAGTATGACTGTATATTCAAGTAATCACAATGCCTAAATATAAGTTAAAGAGTGGGAGAGTGACTCAAGTTTCAAAACGTGAATTATTGTGGAGTGAGATGACAAGAAGGCTCTATCACTGCAACTCCGAAATCAGAGCACATTTGAATTAATTAATCAAAACTGAAATGAAATATCTCGGTTCATACGATCCTGTCTTTTATCTTTTAAATGGTCCAGATTGATAAATCCTTGAAAACTGCTAGACTTGATTAGTTTTGACTGTGCAAAGTTCTGTATTATGTTCTACAATATGAACTTAACAAGAGGATTCCTCTAGTTCTGTGTAAAATTATAGAGCGACACGAAGGTAAGCGCATTATTGTTGTTGTTATTTTTATTTTTTTAATTGTCGGATTATAATTCAGTATGTATCACTGAATGACACCGTTTTGATTGTCATGGTGTGTGCATGAACGAGTGTGAAATACCTGCTAAATACGTTGCTTTTTCCTATCACTTATATTGGGCACTTTCTGCATTTAAATTGGATTATCCTGACTGCTGACATTGAAAATGATGCATGTGTTGTTTTGAGGGTATTGGTTAATTTCTTGATTGCCGTTTTGACTGCTGCCTGCATATTTTATTCATGTTCGGTAGCCTAATTCTCTTTAATGTAGGCTATTTGCCCCGATTTGATCCATTTAAGTTACCTGGGAAATTTATCTAACGTTGTATTTATATTTATATTTATATTATTTTGTCGTCATTAGAGTTAAAACCTGTGAAATGTATCAAACGTTATATTTATACTATTTTGTCGTCATTATTTTGTTTTAAGGAGTTAAAAATGGCCCTTATCAACCTTGATTTACATATTCCATAACATTATTTTGACAGTTAAAGTTTTGGGCTGTTTTTGAGTGGTTTTATGTGAGTTTTTGGACTGGAAATCATCCATCTAATCTGGCAAAACTGTGTGTGTGATACTTGAGAACCCAATATCTAAATTTCTAGTCTGTGACTGTGTAACACACGCACTTACGATATTTAATTGATGATACGTTTCTGTGAAACATAGGATGTGGGAGCTATTTTGAAAAGAGGAGAAAGTGGCTCGGCCAAGTGCTTTCAGAATTTTTGGTTTTGGCCCAGAATTTTCATTTCGGTGCATCCCTTATTTACACACTATATTGAGCTCATAGTATTTTAGTATCTTTGCATAGACCTTTGACTCCTCAGAGAAAATACCCCTGCTTAACCAAATCAGTAGACCCGAATATCATAGAGACTTGTGGGTGAGCTCTTTTGACCCGGGCCAGTAATAAACCACTCAGAATACCTTAACAATGCCATAGCGACCACACAGACCCGTTAAACATAATTATCAATATGATAAACTTAGGTCTCCCTTATGACATCATTAAGACCAGCTAAGCTGTTCTTCTTCTCCTTCTGATGGGTGATTTCAGTTCTCTGGGTTGTTTACTACAGAAACACATAGCCGAGGCATCTCGTTTGTAGACATTTCTGTAAACTTTTTTCCACAAGTCAGTGACTCGAGAAACCAGCGGTTTCTTAAACAATTCTTTGTTTACCATCTCACAAATGTTGCTATTTCCTTTCATGTGAATATATATGCGTGCATGTGTGTGTGTTTCTCTGTCAAACTTGACACTGTATGTACGGAGGTCTGAATATGATTAGAGGTGACAGGCAAATCTGTACATGCCTAAACTAAGACGTTAGCTTATACCCAGTTGTTTGTAGGATCTGGGGCATCCAAGCTGCAAACTGCACTGATATGATGCATACTTACAACACAAAACCTCACTGCTGGGCAGAGCCCTGCTCATTTGTGTCTTTAGGAGTGTGTCTGTGCTGGTGGAGATAAGCGTTATGTGCTATTTGTTTGGTAGGGTATAGAACATTGAAACAAAAGCCTGCTTGCAAGCCATGTGCAATATTTTGCTAATTTTTAAGTAGCCCTTAAAATGTAATGGAACTAAATATTGGCATTGTTTAACATTTGTTATATGGCATTTACGGTGAATAATGAATGACCTACGGCTTTCTGTTTCTCATAGAAACCATTAATGTCACATTTTGTGTCATGAAAATGGGTTGGTTTTTGAATAATAACAGCCTGCATTAACATGTCTTCACCTCTCTTTAGTCAAATTGTTTCTAGTACATGGCCTATTTTCTCTCAAAAATGTTTGCAGACATTAAACATGAATAGAAAATTCAGGAACCCAAATATGTCAGAGGGAATATTAAACACACTGGAAAAACATGACGTCCTGAAAAGGGGAACTGCAAATACTTAATGATAAAATAACGTCTATGAATTTAGCCACAGGGATGAATATATTTAAAACTAATGCACAAATGGTACCTCAGATGGGTAGATAGATACCTGGTCCTTTTTCGTCTCATGAAGATAAAAATAAAATGTCTAATAACTATGGTAGTTTATTTCCGCTAATAAATAAGGTAAACGCAACTTTTTATTTTGATTGTTTTTCTTTCTTTTTTTTTTTTTTCTTGCAATTGGAAGTTCATCTAACAATTCAGACTCTTCAAAATTGGGAGTTTATATCACGCAATTCTGAATTCAGAATTCCAAATTAGGTTTGCAAAAGGGTGGAAAATTTCTGCCCCTTTGCAACCCTATTCTAGACTGTGAAATAAAAAGTTGCAATTACCTTTTTTTTTAATTATATTATTCTGTGGCAGAAGTAAGCTTCCATAATTAACTGATATACAGAACATTAATTTTATATAATTTATTAACAATAAATATTATTTTACTATTATTATCAGTATTATGATTAAGAATTTAAAAAGTTAACAAAATATTTTATTTAATAAAAAAATATTATACAAATTATTCTTATTATTGTGGTTGTTGTTGTTCTTAATGTAATACTTTTGCCAAATTTTGTGAAACAAATTCTCTTGTAGTAATACAAAACACATGGAAGTAGCATCATTATGAATATTGGTGAAATATTGTATTATGCAGTGGTTTTACAGAAATATTTGATCGGTCAGAGATTGACACATTTACTGCAGAAAGTCTGTTCTGAGTTTTTTTTTATTTTTATTTTTTTTTTATTTTGTTGTCTAATGCAATAACATTTCAAACATTTAGTGCAACTCGGCAATCAACACTTTTTGGGGCCACACACTATATGCTATGCTATGCTATGTGTGTTATTCATGCATTGCGTCTTCTCTCTCTGTCAGTATAGTGCTCTAGTGAGTGACACCTGAATGCTCGGAACATGTCTCATCCTGTAGTGAACGTCAAACGTAGTGTTTTATTCAGCTGCTCATCAACACTGAGGCTAAAGTCATTAACCGTGCTGCAAGTTCCTAACAGGCCCAGTGCTCATGGCTGTCACAGAATCCTGAGATTAAACACAAACCTCTGCTAAGCCAAATTCATCAACGTCCCGAACAGCCGCTTATACCACCTGTAGGGCTCCGTTTTTTTTCAAAATTGCCTCTGACACAAATGGCTAGACAAATTGAAAATGTGATTTTCTCAATTGGTGTCTGGGCAGAGAGGCTGTGTGGATGCAGCTAGCTAAATAAAACTCAATTCTCATGCCAGAGATGAGCTCCGCTCGCTTTCGAGGGCCACGGTTCTGCATTACACTCAAGTAACAATGACTGGTTTAAAAGCACACATTGCATTGTCAGGCGCTCTTACTCAGGAATGCAGTACTAGCAGCATACTATGCAATGACATTTCAAACAGTAGTTTGCTGCATTGTTGTCGCATGATCTCACTATGCTGCATATTTATTCAACTAGATCTGTAATCATCCTAGAAATATTCAAATTAACATCTAGCTGTTGATATAGCATATTATCTAAAAGAGAAGAAAGGGAAGATGTCTTTTTTTATTATAAAGGTGTGTTGTTGTTGTTCCTACTATCATTATTGTTATATTGACTGGCTGACAATACTGTACATTATTCTGCTTTTTAAGCCTGTTCTAAAAAAATAAATAAATGACATTGGAATGGAAGTATTGTCAAATCAGTTGAATTGAACTTTTTAAGTTAGCCTATTTTATTATGTGAGAAGGGAACCAAAGTAATACATGACATGAAACTGGCACAGCTATGTAGAAAATTGATTGCTTGGTAAATTATGCAGTTTAAGTGTTATTATGCAAAAATATTGCATACTTAGCCAGTCAAAATCAAGTATTCCAAATATGTTATATTGACTGGCTAACTATACATTATTCTGCTTATTAAACCACATCTTGACTAATAAATAAATAACTGGACGTTGAAATTTAAATATTGATTGTTGAATTGGACTATGTGAGAAGGGAACCAAAGTGAAACATGAGACTTGAAACTATGTAAGAAAAAAAAGAGAAGAAGATTGCCTGGTAGTCAATTATGCAGTTTAGTTTTATTACAAACATAATTGATCACAGAAAACCACGATTAACCAATCAAAATCAAGTATGCCATGTTTTATAAATACTGTTGTTTTGCATCTAATTTTGTGTAAAAGTCTTATTTTTGTAATTCAGATCCAATAATGAGAAATTGAGTTAACTTCTAGTTTATTTCCCACACTAGAAATTGAAGCATGATGCTTTGCATTTGTTTATTTCAGAGCTTTGGTTTATAAATGTGTTTGTGTACATTTTTCAAATGTAGTGTCATCTGGCTGTTCCGTGCATAAAGAAAATTAGCATTTTGTTTACATATCGCAAAAATATTATGGAGGATGCTTTCCCGAACACAACTTATGCTATACTTTACATTGATATGTTAATGTTAAAATGCACAATACCTTCCTTATGAAATAATCATGAAAATTGTACAGCATTACAGTATTATCTGGTTCACTCTTCCTATGATGTGCAGTTCTAGAAAGAGATTCAGAAATGATATTTCCACAACTGTTAATAAAACCTATCAATCATTCACAGAACAGTCCGAATGTGGTTCCCAAAAGACATTCTATCTGGGAAGTGTCAACATGTAATGAAGCCATCCACACAACGGCATCCATCACTTTCCCAATATTGCTTTTCTTTTACACGTCATGCAGCCGTGGATGGGGAAAATGTGCAGCATTCCCAGAAGAAGGGCTAAATAGAATCCATGGAATTCCCTGTTGCCCGAGTTTCTCATTTGACAGCAGCCATTGCAACCCTCGTCACTTTCACGAATGCTAGCGTATAGATATGGTGACTTTAAATATTCATCTTTAGATTGTATGTGGGATAATTTTGATTAAGTTCATCTCTAAATAGTAGGGCCACATTTCCCAGGTCATCTCCTGCATCTCAAAAAACTTAGATCTCCTTAAAAATGCAAAGGACATTTTCATCATCTTTTCCCTACAGGCTGAAGCAGAAACTGTACCTCTCGCGGCAGTGTATCTACCAGCCTCAAACGCTTCAGAAGTGACTTGCTACACAATACAAAAAGACTCACGGGAAGCGAAGCCATTGCTCTATACCAGGGGTGTCCAAACTTTTTTCACAGGGGGCCAGGTGCAAAAAAATGTGTGTCGTCTTGGGCCGCATGGCTGCAAAAAAACAAAAAACAAAACTACTATTAGACAAGCTAATTGATTATTGCCATTAATTTGTCTTTGTCTGCTTATATGTTAAATATGCTATTGTCTAAAAATGTTATGTGTGCGCTAAATATATATTTTTATATGCCCCATGATATTAAATTTTTTAACCTAAGAATCATTACAATGTATTGCTTTCAATATTTATTTTACTCACCATTATTAACTTATTAATGTGAAGAGTGATGTTGTGCCTTGGATTTCAGAATTGATGTCAAGTCAGGAGTAAGTCGTGTAGTAGAGATACGAAGCAGATCACAGAGATGGCTGTCAGTCAGCCTGGCTCTCAGTGGACTCTTGTTCAGCGTCATCAGCGAAAATGTTTGCTCACATATGTACGTGGAGCCAAACAGACTCATCATCCTTTGAGCATGACGTTTGATTAAGGGGAATCTGGATGATTCCAAACTCTTGTAAAACTCGGACAGGGGAAGAAGCTGGTGGCGGCTGCGAAGAGAATCATCGCACTGAAGTTCTATGAGTTCCAGCTGCACATTCTCTTGTACTTCTTCTACATTAACAGAGAAAGGGGTTGAGAACAGTTTGATGTCGCTATCAATAGCGGAAAAGTCTTGAATATGTGTGCGCTAAATAATATATATTTTTATATGCCCCATGATATATAATTTTTTAACCTAAGAATCATTACAATGTATTGCTTTCAATATTTATTTTACTCACCATTATTAACTTATTAATGTGAAGAGTGATGTTGTGCCTTGGATTTCAGAATTGATGTCAAGTCAGGAGTAAGTCGTGTAGTAGAGATACGAAGCAGATCACAGAGATGGCTGTCAGTCAGCCTGGCTCTCAGTGGACTCTTGTTCAGCGTCATCAGCGAAAATGTTTGCTCACATATGTACGTGGAGCCAAACAGACTCATCATCCTTTGAGCATGACGTTTGATTAAGGGGAATCTGGATGTTTCCAAACTCTTGTAAAACTCGGACAGGGGAAGAAGCTGGTGGCGGCTGCGAAGAGAATCATCGCACTGAAGTTCTATGAGTTCCAGCTGCACATTCTCTTGTACTTCTTCTACATTAACAGAGAAAGGGGTTGAGAACAGTTTGATGTCGCTATCAATAGCGGAAAAGTCTTGAAAACGCTGATTAAATTCTGTGATTAAGGATGTGAGCACTGTCGAATATTTATCCATTTTTCCAGGGATGTTGGAGTCTGAAAAACTCGAGATGATTTCGGACAAACTAGGAAAGTGCACAGCATTGCGGTCACTGATTTGTCTCTCAAAAAGTCTTAGCTTCACAGCAAAGGATTTCAAGTGCGCATACATTTCCGATATCAGCTGGTCCTTGCCTTGCAGGCTTTTATTCAGTGCGTTCAGGTAACTGGTCAAATCAACTAAAAAAGCAAGGTCTGCCAGCCAGTCAGGGTCATTGAGTTGATCAAGTGTCAGATTTTTTTCTTTCAAAAACTGGTCAATTTCAGACCGCAGCGAATAGAACCGCTGTAGAGCAGAGCCGCGACTCAGCCACCGCACGTTAAGAGTGATATATTACGTCACCATATTCTGCATCAATATCAGACAGAAATGCCCGGAATTCTCTGTGGTTGAGCGCTCTTGAACGAATCAAGTTTATAGTTTTTACCACAGTGGTCATCACATCATCCATCCGCGGGCCGTAGTTTGGACACCCCTGCTCTATACTATTATTACCACGCTACTGCACACAATATATATATTTATAGTATGACAACTGTCTCTATACTGACTGTGCGTATTGTTAAATTACCTCTCAAAGGCCCTTTTGTGGTAATACAGCTGCTTGCTAATGAGCCATCTGAGGTGAAAGTATTAATTCCAGTCGTAAATGCAAGATATTTTGACCACATTATAATTTAAAGAGATTTTGATCCCACTTTACAGAATGCTTAAAGTTGAGTGTGTAATTTCTGCAAAACTAATGATTGTTTTCAAACAGGTTTCTGAGTACTCTCATCTGGTCAGCCAAACAGAGCTAAATGTTGCTTTATTGGTCTAGTCGAAATGGTCAAACAAACAGAACCACAGTGTTTACAGACAGTCTTGATGGAAAATCAGTCTACAAATGTCTTCTACATTAAACTGGAAGAGGAGAAAGTATTTTAGTATCGAAAATGTGCACACATTAGCTGTAACGTGGTTTACAATATGCAAGTTTGTTGTTCCTCTAGCAGTCCTCTTATTTTAAAGCTAGATGAAGCATTAGGTTGGTTGGTTCAAATGGACATTGTTTAGAATACTGATAATTATGTAATGGTGTAATGAGTCATCTGCATATGAATCAGAGTTTCTTTAAGCTGTTAAATATTTAGATGTAGATTGGTGATGTTCTTGAAGAATTTGCATTGCTTTAAGTGTCAATGTGAATGACCAGACATGTATTTTACAGCAGAATAAATGAGAAAAGGTGATCATACACATGCATGGAGGGTTATTTTTACATTTACATTTAGTCATTTAGCAGACGCTTTTATCCAAAGCGACTTACAAATGAGGACAATAAAAGCAGTCAAAACTAACAAAAGAGCCAACAATATATAAGTGCACATGACAAGTCTCGGTTAGCCTAACGCAGTACACATATCAAGATGCCTACTTGGGATGGCACAATAAAGCATCGTTCACTTGCAGAATGCAAGCTTCTAGAGGCACATAAGTCTGAAGTAATGAATTTAGGTAAAGGGGTGTAGAGCCAGTGGTGGTTTTGTAGGCAAACATTAATGCCTTGAATTTTATGCGAGCAGCTATTGGTAGCCAGTGCAAATTGATGGACAGAGGTGTGTCATGCGTTATTTTTGGGCTCATTAAAGATTAATCTTGCAGCGGCATTTTGGATTAATTGTAGAGGTTTGATAGAAGTGGCTGGAAGACCTGCCAAGAGAGCATTGCAATAGTCAAGCCTGGATAGAACAAGAGCTTGAACAAGGAGTTGTGTTGCATGTTCTGAAAGAAAGGGCCTGATCTTCCTAACATTGTATAAAGAAAGTCTGCAGCAAAGTTTTAGCAATGTGGTCTGAGAAATTCAGCTTATCATCAATCACAACTCCAAGGTTTCTAGCTGTTTTTGAAGGAGTTATCGTTGATGAGCCTAACTGGATGGTGAAATTTTGATAAAGTGATGTGTTTGTTGAAACTACAAGCAGTTCTGTCTTGGCAAGGTTGAGTTGAAGGTGATGGTCCTTCATCCA
>NW_015537962.1:344868-356204 GCF_001515605.1 Sinocyclocheilus anshuiensis
ATAAGTATAGAAGATTTGGAAGCCGCTCTTGCCAGTCTTAGGGCTTCAACAACTGAGAGCAAGGCAGTCTTGGTCGAATGTCCACTTCTGAAGCCAGATTGGTTGCTGTCGAGGAGGTTATTCTGTGTGAGAAAGGCAGAGACTTGGTTGAACACAGCTCATTAAAGTGTTTTTGCAATGAAAGGTATAAGGGAAACTTATACCTTTCTGTCTGTAGTTCTCTAAAAGAGTTGGGTTAAGAGTGGGTTTCTTAAGAAGAGATGATGAAGGAGGGGGAGGAGTAATATAATATAATAAAACTGTCTGTTTACAATCTTCCTGTTGTCAGTGTGAGTGTTTTTTCTATTTTTAATAATTGATATCTCCAATAAGTCTTATGAGCTCTGAAAAAACAAATGAGCATTGGACCTGTGTGTGTGTGTGTGTGTGTGTGTGTGTGTGTGTGTGTGTGTGTGTGTGTTCTGTTCTATATCACTGTGTAGAGGGAGAGTACAGAAACATATTTCTCTGCAATGAGGGATAACATTGCATTGCTGTTCTCTCTCTCTCTCTCTTTCTCTCTCTCTCTCTCTTTTATCAAAAGTTTTAGCTAATAGACTAGCTAATGTAATGGACACTGTTATTCATCCTGACCAAACCTACTGTGTCCCAGGTAGGTCGATTTTTGACAACATTGCTTTTGTTCGTGATCTTATTGAAGTCTCCAAGATGCTAAACCTAAAATGTGGTTTTATTTCGTTAGATCAAGAAAAAGCTTTTGATCGGGTAGAACACTGTTTTTTGTGGAAGGTTCTATCGGCATTTGGTTTTAGTGAGAATTTTATTAACTTTATAAAAGTCTTTTATAGTGATGTGGAGAGTATTTTAAAGATCAACAGTGGTTTATGTACTCCTTTTAAAGTTTATAGAGGCATAAGGCAGGGTTGTGCATTATCTGGTATGTTATACTCCTTAGCAATTGAGCCTTTGTTACAACAGATAAGGCTTAAACTTCAAGGTGTAGTGTTACCAGGATACAGGAATAAATTCATACTGTCGGCATATGCAGATGATGTGACAGTATGTGTCAATGGACAAAGTGATATTCAGGCATTATTAACTTTGTTAAAAACGTTTAAAAAAGTCTCTTCTGCTAGCGTAAATTGGAGTAAAAGTGGAGCTTTTTTAACCGAGGATTGGAAAGATGGTAAACCAAAACTTCCTATTGGATTAGAGTGGGGGAAAATAGGTTTTAAATATTTAGGAGTTTTTATTGGGGATGAAACTGTTGTACAAAAGAACTGGGACGGTATAATTGAGAAAGTTTAAGGTAGACTTGAAAAATGGAAATGGCTGGTTCCAAAAATGTCTTTTAGAGGACGAGTTTTAATCGCTAATAATTTAGTGGCCTCTTCGTTGGGGCACAAGTTTGCTTGTTTGGACCCCCCGGTAACTTTGCTAACAAAATTACAAGCACTGCTAGTGGATTTCTTTTGGGATAAATTTAGTGGCCTCTTCGTTGTGGCACAAGTTTGCTTGTTTGGACCCCCTAACAAAATTACAAGCACTGCTAGTGGAATTCTTTTGGGATAAGTTACATTGGATCCCACAAAGTGTTTTATTTCTGCCTAAAGAAGAAGGTGGTCAGGGACTGATACATCTGCAAAGTAGAATAGCCACTTTTAGATTACAGTTTGTGCAAAAACTTTTAACTGTTTCAGATGTCTTTAACTGGAATGCAGTGGCAAGAGTGATTTTAAATAGTGTGGGTAATCTTAATGTAGGCAGGACAATTTTTCTGATGGATCCTTTGGAATTTAATTTTCCTATGTTGCCTGTTTTTTATAAGAATGTTTTCAAAGTGTGGAATCTTTTCACTTTTCAGAAAGCGGAGGTCTCGAAATCTCTTTACTGGCTATTAGAGGAACCTTTAATCCACGGTAAACGATTGGATTTAACGAACAATTTTTTTCTTCCCGGACTAAACAAAGCACTTATTGATAATAGAATGAATTAATTAAAATCATGAAACTTGTTTAATTTAACAGCAATTTAGGTATATTAAAAGTTTAACAAAAATTACATTCTTAGGGCCCAAATTCTGCGCTTTCTTTTTTTTAAATGTTATTTTTTCTGTATTCCATTTTAATGGTTTAATCAAAAACATATCTAATTAACTGAATTCATAAAAACAACTTAATTTATTAATTTGTATACAATAATAGGGTCCTATGAAATTTTAATTTTATTTACTTATTTTTTAGAAATTCTGTGTTGTGTATTTTCATTTTTCTGGTAATCAAATGAAGGCAAAAACATTAATTATTAAATTGCAAAAATACTATTTAGCTACTACAGATGACAACCGCGAGCGTTGCGCGTACTTAAATAGCAAACTAGCAAACGAAATGCGCGTCTGCGCCATTCATTCCATCACATTCCGTGTTACACAGTAAATTCCATTTTTATGAATAGCTTCCGGGATTCCGTCCCCATTTTCTACATCGCCCTACTTTTGCTAAGAAGCATGTTCAACGCTGACGCACAAACGGTTGTCGTGGTAATGAACACCACAGCAACCACTTGTGCGTCAGCACTGAACGCGCATATCGCATATAAAAAGCATTTTAGGGGGCCCTTGACTTTTGGGGGCCCAAGGCGGTCACCTACCTTTGCCTAATGGTTAAGTCCGCCTCTGGCTAGATCTACTGAGCCATTACTGACGAAAACAACCATTTTTCTCTTCTGGTCAAATATTCCCTGCAAACATCAATAACAGCTTTAACTTGTCAATGCTGGCAAATTACCATGATATACGCGGGTTAATCCATGGCTAATTGTGAATTAAATGATTTTAATGCACTTTGCTGAGATTCTTTGCTTCCACATCGTGCATTAAAATAGTTTAATGCACACCTAGCCATGGATTATCCTTTACATAAAGATTTATTTTCTTCTCAAGGCTATAGCTATAGTTATTTACTGAAGGCTTATGAGATTTTTTTTTATTTTGTATTATTTGATGGGAGTAAACCTGCTCTATGGGACAGTAAGGACTCCGCCTCATTGTTTGTTCTTATTGTCCCATATTCCTTATAATTTTGGGCTAAATTATTTGATTCTTGAATTTATGGTTTGTTAAATGGCTGAAATGGGAAGAGCTAAAACTGTTTGAGAAAACCCAAAAGACTAATAGAGATTTAACAAATGTTTAAAGGGACAGTACACCCAAAAATGAAAATCTGTCTTGATTGTTTACCTACACACCTGTATGACTTGCTTTCTTCTGTGGAACACACAAAAATATTTTGAAGTTGAATATTTTCTTGTTTGTTTTGTCTGTACAATGAAAGTCAGTGGGGTCCAATCTTGTTTATTGTCTTCTTTTGTGTTCCATAGAAGAAAAAAGTCATACAGGTTCGGAGCAACATGACGTGAGTAAGTGTTGACAAAATTTTCCATTTTCTGTGAACTATCCCTTTAAGAGTCATATGTACAGTATATAGATTATAATGAGCTCTGCTGCGGGAGAGAGGAGACAAGAGGTTAGAGAAAACAGAAGAGCTGTGATTTTAAGTAGCAGTCAGAGGAGGAGGTTTTCTCCAGCAGAGTGTTGGTTCCTCCTGAGGTTTCTTCCTTATCTCATTCAACATCATCTCGCCTGTGGCTGCTTACTAGAGGGTTTGTGAGCTGCTATTGTTTGTAAAGCGGCTTTGGAACAATATGTATTGTGAAAAGAACTATACAAATGATTCCATTTGAGGCGAGAGAGAGAAGAAACTAGATGAAATGAGAGTGATGGGGAAAAAAGAGAAACTATATGAGATTTCTTGTTTTCTTTGTCGTTTTGTTAACATGATTCAAGACATTTATATCCTAATTAGTTCATTGTTTTTTACTATTCCACATATGTTATTCAGTAGTCTCTGTTATAAGAAGGTCACTTTACTGTAGTTTTGGCAGGTACACTGTTCAAAAGTTTGGGACCGGAATGATGATTATTATTATTATTTTTTACATTTATATATAATATATATATATATATATATATATATATATATATATATATATATATATATATATATATATATATATATATATATATATATATATATATATATATATATATATATATATATATATATATATATATATATATGCTCATCAAGGCTGCATTGATTTAACAAAATACAGTTAACAGTAATACTGTGAAATACTTTTACAATTTAAAATAACTGTTTTCTATTTAAATATATTGTAAAATGTAATTTATTCTAATTGATCAAAGCTGAATTTTTAGCATCATTATTCCAGTCTTCAGTGTCACATGATCCTTCAGAAATCATTCTAATATGCTAATTTGGTGCTCAGGAAATATTTACTATTATTTTCAGTGTTATTGATTATCATGCTGATTAATATTTTTGTGAAAACCGTGATTTATTTTATTATTTTTGTAGGATTCTTTGTTGAATAGAAAGTTCAAAAGAACAACATTTAATTAAAAAATATATATATATATTTTTCACTTTTGATCAATTTAATGGATCCTTGCTGAATAAAAGTATTGATGTGGAATATTTTATCTGATGTTTGAATAAGTTCAGTATTTCAGTAATTGGCAATATTTATCTATTTTTTATAGTCTATGTATTTTTGTGTAATTCTTTTTTGTCAATATTCGTTTTTTGCCATAGGAAACAACAACCAGCCAACTATGAATAAAGAATGATTAAAAGATTTTAATGTACACACACTGATGTGCTTACACCCAAACCGGTGAGCTCAAAAGGAAATAAACCTTCGTTTATGAGACGATAAGAGAACTCTTGCACCTCTGCAGAATAAAACCCACTTAATTTGTCAGTTTGGTTTGCTGTATAGAAACCGCTTCATTTGAAGCACTGCAGCATTTTTAAATGTAAACAAGGATGTAGAAAAATAAAATTATGCTGTGAGAGCAGTTCTCAAAAACCACTGTAAGCCCGACTGCTAGACTTTATCTTCTTAATTGACTGCGTTGCAGATCCAGACTCTGTTTAATGCAAATGAAAAACAACACAACACCTGGAGCAACTGCCAACCAGACTGTCTCTGGCTCTGAACGCAGGAAAGAGAGATATTTATGGAAAAAAGATCTGTAAGAAACAATGTGAAATATCATCCATTACGGTGAATAAACAGAAGTGCTGACAGAAATCATTAGAAATGAAATCAGAGCCAGACGTCTAATCTCGCCAGTATTTTCGTTAGCATTATTTAATGTTGTTCCAGCATATGCTGACAGGTCTCCCATCTGTTATTGTAATAATTAGATGTGTATCAGTGTTCTGCACACTGACAGAGACTCTCGGTCTCTCCAGGAACTGCCAAATTACTGCTCAAATGTAAGACACAAGTCAATATGGTGCACAAGTTACTTTAATCTTCTTGCTTATGAAAAGCCCCTCAGATTTCCAGAGAATGAAGTGAAGTGTGTGTGTGTGTGTTTTGAACCTCCCACCTGGCAGAAATTGTTAAAACAAACACATCATGTGGCTAATGATCTGTAATAATGAATTTGGATAATGTGTACATGAGCCTATGTGCATATACAGTACGTAATGTGTTATAATCAGTCATATGTTCATACTTGCAAACATTTGTTAGTTTTTAAAAAAAGCTGGTGCATTAAATCAGATGGTTTTATGTGTCAGTTCATTCTCATAATTGATGAATTTTGCGACATTAACTGTTAGTTTTCTGCTTGTTACTGTGAAGCAAGCTGCTTTGAAACTATCTGTATTGTATAAAACTTTATATAAATAAATGTGACTTGACTGTTATAATGCATTGTATTCTTTAAAGGTGTAATAATTATAGGTACTATTAAAATTATGTGTTATGACTGATTGCAAGTACTTTTGCAAAGGTATAATGCATTACATTCTGTTTTATGAATACCTATATGAAGGTAGTTCCAATTATAATGCATTATACAGACTTCACGTATGTTAGCTGAATTTGCATTAAGTCAGTCAGTTGGATATATTTTACTGTTATTACATCGTACTTAATTTTTACAAATATATTCATTGAAACACACAGGTCTTCATGTCACAGAAAGGAGTGTAGGAGTCTGTGTGTCTCATGGGAGTTTAGGCTGATGACTCATTCTGTGAATCTGTTCTGCAGCAGTGTGGACTGCTGAGGGAAACAGTCTCACAGCACTACCATGTGTCTACATTATATATCGCATTTATGTTATGATGAATGATGTTGTATTTTATATATATGTATATATGTGTGTGTGTGTGTGTGTGTATATACATGTGTGTGAGTGTGTGTATGTGCATATACACATTATACATTATTATTACATTATATCTCTGTGTGTGTGTGTGTGTGTGTGTGTGTGTGTACATATACAGTATATATATATTTACCATTCAATATAAGTGTAGAGGTGACCGTGCATTCTCTGTAGTTGCCCCCAGACTCTGGAATGAATTACCTATCACAATCAGACTTGCCCCCTCTGTATCTGCTTTTAAATCTATCTTAAAAACATGTTTGTTTGACAAGGCTTATAATCTGTATTAACACTTTCCTGCTTTACATTTTTTTTTAATTTTTTTTTTATTCTTTGTGTATTTTTAAGTAAATGTGTTTTTGTGTTTTCATTTTTTATTTTGTTGTAAAGCACATTGGACAACCATGGGTTGTAATTAATGGTGCTATATAAATACATTTTGCCATTGCCAATCATTAGGATTATTAAAAAAATGTTTTGAAATGTCCCTTGCAACCAAGGTTGCATTAATTAGATAAAAAATACAGTAAAAGACATAAAACATTAGTAATTTTTTATATTTTATTTATTTATTTATTTTTTACAATTTAATATAACTATTTCCTATTTTAATATATTGTTAATAGATAAACCATGATCTCTTTTTCAGGATTTTTTATGAATAGAAAGTTAAAAAGAATAGCACCAATTTTTTTTTTGAATATAAATTTTTGTAGCGTTATAACTGTCACTTTTGATCAGTTTTAAGCATCCTAATGCATTCGTTTCTTAAAAAAAAGTAATGGTATATACTTTATCATTTGTAATTATAAGTATCATTCATAACGATAAACAATATAAACTTTATTCCAATATATTTTTTTCCAGTGAATTTGTATCAGTGAGGGTTTATTTTGAAAGTCAGTATCTGTATAAAAAAGTACTTTAGGTTATAACTGCAAAAATAATTATTGAACATGTTCACTATTTTTGCCAATAATGGGGCATGTTGCCCTACTATATGGAATAAGCTTTCACAGCGGGATCCTTTCATTAAACTGGCTATTTTAGAAAAAAATTAGGAATACAGTCCAGTCTTCAAGTTAAAATCTGCCTTCGTTAAGTTCAATTTATGACATTCCTGAACTAGAAAAAATCATGCATTTGTGTAATTGCACTTGAATTGTTTTGGACTGTTTGAACTCCAAACCTCATACAGTTACTGAGCCAAAGTGTTTGTGGCAACCTTCTGTGTGACAACTAGCCCCGCACCCTGCTTTTTACTACTCCTACTTGTCATGGTTTTGTATATTTACCACATAACATACTCTTATTACAACACAAGTGCACTTATTTCTGAAGGTCACATTGTGGAGGACCATACCAACTGTTTGATTACATGGCCAGATCTTTAACCACCAGGTTTCATAAACATTCATAATACATCATCTCTCAGTGAGGCTGAATGTCCCTCACAGGCAGCACACTCCTGCCCCCGTACGGCAGTCCAAACATAGGCAGGGTTTCTGCTGTATGGAGACCCTGGACGGGGCCGAACTGCCTCATGTGAAACTGCTGGGCGAGTTTGCGAGTCATGACGCGCAGGGCGAGAAACGAGGCCAGCAGCTCGCCCAGCAGGAACGCCAGATAGAGAGAGTGAATGGCCCGCTCCAAAGGAAGAATGATGGTGTCTTCATCAGTGATGAAGAAGAGGATGATAGGCAGCTGGAAGAGGAAGGAGATCAGCCAAAATCCAGCCAACTCTGGAACCTAAAGAGAAGAATGAAGAAAGGAAGAATTAAGGTATAATTTTATAATAAGCATTAGCATTTCTTTTAGATTGCTACTAAAATTCATTCATTAATTTGTTCGTTATTTATTTATTTGTTTATATTTTATTTTTATATAATTTATTATTTAATTCATTTATTTTATCAGCTGCGGTGAGTACAATTATTTATTTTATTTTTATTTAATTGTTTTATCAGCTGTGGTCACTACATTTATTTATTTATGTTTCATTTTTATTTTATTCATTTGTTTTATCAGCTCTGGTCATTACTTTTGTGGTTTGTTTATTTTACATTTTATTTCTATTTAATTAGTTTTATCGCCTGTGGTCACTATTTTGTATGTTATTTTTATTTAATTTGTTTTATCAGCTGTGGACACTACTTTTGCGGTTATTTATTTAGTATTTATTATTTATAAAGTTCGTAAAATTATAGTATGTACATTTTGGAGCTTGAATGCTCTGGTCATTTTTTTAATTCATTTTTAGATCTTTTTAGATCTTATAAAGATAAATGTACTGTCATACTTTTAATGATGTTAATGAGTAAAATCAAATGACTTTCATTAACAAATTTTTATAAATAAATAGCAATTTCAATATTTGTATTTTTTTTAAATCTTGCTTCGTAACTATAACATAGCTTACATAGTCCCAAAGTAAAAAAAATACTTTTTCTAGTTCATCTGCCAGACATAAATACTCACCAGTAGTCATGTGTGAGTAAAATTAGCATTTAATCTCAGGATTTTGTCACTTTCTGATAATTTGATCTCCCTTTATTGCATACAGGCTCTATTAGGCCATGAGCAGTGTTTAGATGAATGATTTCTAACATTTCTTGTGCATTACCTTCTCTTTGAGATTCCCAACATAACCGAGATACACCCGCAACACCTCGAATATGCTGATCAGGACCATCCCTGTCACCAGCAGACACTGGTAATACGCTGGAAGATAACTGAACTATGGAAATGGAGAATGAAACAGAGGTAAGATGAAATATGACCTTAAAAAAATATCCACAACCCTATCTGACCTCAAAAAATACAACTTATCTAAATATTATTACAAGTAGGTGAGCAGGGAGGGAGGATTTTTCATGTCTTGCAATTAGAAATGATAATTACAGCAGCATCTCATTGGATTGCTGTGATTTAGCTGCGCTATTAAAGGTACAATATATAACAGTAGCACTTGAACTTCAGTGTGCAGTTCACAAAGGCAGACCATCACCATGGATACAGGAGCCGTTCTAATGTTTGAACACGCTTTATCTTGCATCGCTGCTAATG
Source organism: Sinocyclocheilus anshuiensis (assembly GCF_001515605.1). Classification (NCBI taxonomy): domain Eukaryota; kingdom Metazoa; phylum Chordata; class Actinopteri; order Cypriniformes; family Cyprinidae; genus Sinocyclocheilus; species Sinocyclocheilus anshuiensis. Next base: position 354,206 of record NW_015537962.1, read on the forward strand.
GCCTGCCAGCTGCAGCTATTACGGATGTGATGTTCATGCATTCGATTTAATAAACACTTTCACTTTTAAAGTCACTAAAATGCTCCCTAAAACTGTTTGAAAATGTTTTGTTATTTCAAAACTCATTTGTTAACACATTATTTATCTGGACCTCTTCAACCTTCTGCATGTTATAGACACAAAAAAGTTTTAAACAATTAGGTTTGTCATTTTATTATTTCCCTGAGGTCCACTTACAATGCTGCTAAAGTTAGAATTTTGTGAGTGTTTTGCAGAGGTTCAGAACAGGGTTATTAGTTAACTAAAACTGAAACCAAAAAAAAAAACAAAAAAATAAAACATTACTTGGAATAAACATTAACTGAAATAAAATATAAAAAAAACCTTAAGCTTTAATTTAAAATAAAAAAAATAAAACTAGTATAAAATGACAAATTACTAAAATCTTAAAATTAAAATGAAACTAAATATAAACCTGTTATATGTTTTCATAAACTAAAAACATAAAATAATGAATTAAATGTTAACTGAAATGAAATATAATGAAAAAACTTTTTTTTTTTTCAGCTATAGTTTACAAGGTAACATTTCAAATTTTAATTTAGTTTTACTTGAAGTGCTAAAATAACTAAAACTAAAGATTAAATAAAATTAATAACTATATGTGACCCTGGACCACAAAACCAGTCTTAAGTGTCAATTTTTCAAAATTGAGATTTATACATCATCTGAAAGCTGAATAAAGAAGTTTTTTCATTGATGTTAGGTTAGGACAGTATTTGGCCGAGATACAACTATTTGAAAATCTGGAACATTTTTGTAAAAAAATAAATACATTAAAAAAAAGACAACAGAATTGCTAAAACTTTTCATTAAAATAAAATCTAATTCAAAATGTTAACAAAAGCTATAATACTGTATCAATGATGCTAAAATAACTCTGGTTCAGAAAAAAAATTAATATGTTTCATAATGTATTATACAGTTTTATTTCATAAGATCAAGGAACTTCTCATAATATGACCCCTATGAAGTAATGATTAGTTTATTGAAAATATCTTTGATTATAATTGAATGCACCTTTAAGTGCAGCATTAGCACCTCTGAGATCCACCAGAAGGGGAAGTAGAAGATGTTGAAGTAGAGCAGCATCTGCAGCGGGAGATGAGACGCCACCTCAGCACACACTAGACAGCAGCACAGCACAGGATGACAGATCAACACGGTTGGTAAGATCACTTAACCAGTGGCCAGTTGTATAAACTACTTGGTCTTAAAGGGGTCATATGATGCTTTTTTAAAGATCATTATTTTGTGTATTTGGTGTAACAGAATATGTTGACATGCAGACTAGTCTTTCAAGTCATCCAATTTTTTTCTTCAAGACTGGTCATAACTTTTTAAATTCAGTTACATAAATGTGACCCTTGACCACAAAACCAGTCTTAAGTCGCTGGGGTATGTTTGTAGCAATAGGCAAAAATACACTGTATGGGTCAAAAATATAGATTTTTCTTTTATGCCAAAAATCATTAGGATATTAAGTAAAGATCATGTTCCATGAAGATATTTTGTTATTTATTCAGCTTTCAGATTATGTATAAATTTTAATTTTAAAAAATTGACCTTTATGACTGGTTTTGTGGTCCAGGGTCACAAATGGTATATTGGTCTAATTTGAATCTGAAAAATAAGACTAACTGCTAGTTAGTCAAACTAGTTCTGAAGACACAGTCTTAACATTGTGACTAAGTGTATGCAATTGGCCCCAGGTCTTTAATAATGTTTAATCAAATATAATTGCTTTTTAAATTGTTCATTATTATTTCCTTTACCACCTGGAGTGAATTACATACATTTTTTTTAAAGTACGTTGAACACTTCTATTGAGATTTGAGTAAACTGAGACTATTATAAGCACTGTAGACATTATCTGTGAATGGGGCACACTTTGGTGTCTCGCTCCTTTTTTTTTTTTTTTTTTTTTTTTTTGTGGGTT
>NW_015537962.1:356248-357896 GCF_001515605.1 Sinocyclocheilus anshuiensis
TACAAAGTTTGTTTGTGTGTGTGTGTGTGTGTGTGTGTGTGTGTGTGTGTATTACAAAAACTTGGCTTAAAATACTTTTATATTACATTTCATGTTATATTTTACTTCATTTAATTACAATTATAAATGTGAAGTGTATTTAATATAAAGTATTTAGATTTGTGTGTGTGTGAATGTATCATTTTAACCAAGGTTTTTGTAATTATTTTTATATTACACATTTAATTTTTTTTATATTTTATTAAGTAAAATTATAAGTGTATGCAGTTTGTTTAATATGAAGTATATATAGGATTGTATATATCATTTATACATAATCCTAACCTTATATACTGTATTATATGATGTATGTATTTTTGAAGTAATATGTATTTATATTTAATATAAAATATTTAAATTTAGACCTCAGTTAATCAACATTTTCTGAAGGTTATGCACGTCCTTAAAAATGAGCTTTTAATAATTTCAGATTTTATTTTTTTGTCATGTTCACAGAAAGTGCATGAAAAAACGCCAGTAAAGGTGAATTCTTATTTTATATTATACAATCTCAGAAATAAAGGTACAACAGCTGTCACTGGGTCAGTACCTTTTCAAAACGTACACTTTTGTACCTATTAGGTTCTAATATGCACACTTTAAGTACTAATATGTACCTTAAAGGTACCAAAATGGACCCTTTGGGTACAAATATGTACCTTTTGAAAACGTACCGCCCCCGTGACAGCTGTTGTACCATTATTTCTGAGAGATATCCACTCATACAGTGTGACAAAGACCGACAGTCTAACAAATGTGTAACCTATATGTGACCCTGGACCACAAAACCAGTCTTAAGTCGCTGGGGTATATTTGTAGCAATAGCCAAAAAAACATTGTATGAGTCATAATTATCGATTTTTCTTTTATGCCAAAAATCATTAGGATATTAAGTAAAGATCATGTTCCATGAAGATATTTTGTAAATTTCCTACTGTAAATATATTAAAACTTAATTTTTGATTAGTAATATGCATTGCTAAGAACGTCATATGGACAACTTTAAAGGCGATTTTCTCAGTATTTTGATTTTTTTGCACCCTCAGATTCCAGGTTTTCAAATAGTTGTATAATTTAAACCATTATTTATTCAGCTTTCAGATTATGTATAAATCTCAATTTAAAAAAATTGACCCTTATGACTGGTTTTGTGGTCCAGGGTCACATATAATCTAGGCAGGCTCTAGAGTCATTTGCATTGTGTTTGGCAGACGTCTCACCTTCATGATCCTGATAAGGGTCCCTGAAGTCTCCGCTGTCTCGTGTCCTGTTATTTATAAACACTGAGCCGCTGACGTTAGCCAGACCCACTCTCAGGTTCTGAGGGATCGGCGTGTAGAACACAGGCATGCTGGAGACCACATGAAACGCTCATCCACGCTTCTCTACTTCGGTTTGTGTGGGTGAGATTAATTGGAGTCTTCCAAGTGCTAATCAGATTAAATCTGAGGAAACAGATGGAGTCTGACAGCAGATTAAGATGTCGCTCCCTCACCATGGTAACCATAGGAACTTCAGTTGTTGTTACTACACAGCAAATAAAAAAATCAATTGTAAATCATAAAAAAACCTAATAATTTTAATATTCAGTATTTCACTTGTTTTCCAG
>NW_015537962.1:357906-358362 GCF_001515605.1 Sinocyclocheilus anshuiensis
AAGTAAATTTAAATATAAATAAAAACAATATTATATTTATTTTTTTATGTTTACAATTTATTTTTAAGTTTGTGCCCCATATTAATTTGTGTTTTTAGAGTAATTAACTGTAATTGTGGTATTTTGAAAGAAACTCTGATTAGCATTGTGAATGTTTGAGAGCTGTTTTGTATGGTCCACGTTTTGAATATAATACAATTATTATTAATTAGTTTATTCTTGACAGCTACGGTCATTTTGAGGAGCTATTGTTTTTTTTAAACATAAGATTTAACCAATTTAGTGAGGTTTATGCTTAAAACAAGTATAATATTTATACAATACAATAAAATATATACAATAAGTGGATTAAATTTAATGAAGAAAAAAAACTAGGTTTCAGTCACCGCTGTCAGCAGAAAATATTATTTATATGTAGATACCTCCTTAAAGTTTAACTTTTAATAGTTTCAAATA
>NW_015537962.1:358693-369408 GCF_001515605.1 Sinocyclocheilus anshuiensis
AATTTTAGAAAATGTATACGAAAATTTAAGTAAATTTAAATATAAATAAAAACAATATTATATTTATTTTTTTATGTTTACAATTTATTTTTAAGTTTGTGCCCCATATTAATTTGTGTTTTTAGAGTAATTAACTGTAATTGTGGTATTTTGAAAGAAACTCTGATTAGCATTGTGAATGTTTGAGAGCTGTTTTGTATGGTCCACGTTTTGAATATAATACAATTATTATTAATTAGTTTATTCTTGACAGCTACGGTCATTTTGAGGAGCTATTTTGTTTAGAAATGCAAAACTCAACAATTAGGCTTCTCATTTATTCTGACAGCTTCAACGACTTGCCACGTGTTTTCTTTAGTGGCCATCTTTCAGTGGGTTTGTTGTGTGAAAAACAAGTAGATTCATACATTTTAATAAAACACAACCAAACAAAACAACGACACACAAGCCAAAGATGTAAGAAGTTTATTGTAAATGTGTGTGTGTGTGATTAGGACTGCCTCCAGCCTTCTGTGTGTCGGTCCAGAGTCCGGCTGTCTCGGAGCTTTGAGACACTGGACGTCATTGGCGGCAGGCTGCAGTCCCCGCGCTGACCAGCGGGGGTCACAGTTCGTCCCGGGGCGCCTTTAAAGGGAAATGTTTGAACTCCTCAGGGACCTCCTCGCCTTTCTGTGACCTCTTATAGAAACCCAGAGAATCCAGCAAGCTGCTGATCTCATCTGCCTTCATCTTCCTCACAGGAACAACCTGAGGTCAGAGAAGTGAAAGATATTTGATCTCATTTTTATGGTTAGTTTTTGCATTTTATATTAATTACATTTTAGTTTTTACATCTTTATAGTTTTTTATATTTTATTATTATATTTTATTATTATATGTAATTTAAATTTTGAATTTGTTTGACATTTTATATTTAAAGTAATTTTAGTTTGACTTATGTTTATTTTCTGATTTTTTTTTAATCATTTTACAATCATTTTTGTTTTTTACACTTGTCATTTTGCCATTTTTATAGTTTTTGCATTTTATATTTTTAAGTTATTCTCTTTATATTCTTTTGTTTTATTGTGTGTCTATCTATCTATCTGTCTGTCTGTCAATCTGTCTATCTATCATTTAGTTTTTTTTGCACTTTTATTTTCACATTTGTATAGTTTTGTTCATTCTGTTTTTACTTTAAAAATTCTATTCTTATGTTTAGTTTACATTTAAGGTGTTTTTTTTTCCCTAATGGCCTTTACATGTTTTGCTATAAATACATGCCATAATATTTATTTTTTTCTCAATTACATTTTTTACCTCCTTGAAAATTTTAGCATTTCTACTTTTTTTTTTTTATTTTACACACTTTGTCAGGTTTGTTTTAAATATTAAATATTTAAATGTTAAAATTTTTTTTTTTTTCTGTGGAACTCAAAACGAGAAGATGAAGAGAATATACTGCTCTTTCTCTTACAACAATCAACAAAAGCTGATGAATAAAACATTTAAATAAAAATATTAATAAAAAAACATCATGTCATTGGTTTTCTTGTGACAGATTGTGACACTTGTTTGCATAGGCATGAGCATGAATAATACAGTTTTTCAGCAAGTAACAAATAGAGTAAACATCTACAATTTCCAGTGCTAAGTGGAAAAAATGCAAATGCTGAAAAAACTGACATTGGCGTGTCAATTAATTACATTGTCCTTACCTTCACTTCCTCGTCCTTCTCGTTGTAGAAGATCAGGCGTGGGTTTTTATCCTCTCCTGAATCATACTCCAGGTTGTGACTTGAAATGGCAGGTTAAGGTTAACAGCACCAGACAAATGACCTCTGAGGCCATGAAGCGCATGACACCAGCCTCTAAGCGTTTAAACATATGGCAGCACAGAAAACGGCACTCTGGGCCTGTAAAGATTTCATTAACTTTTACGTCCCTGTCAAATGCTGTCTTACCAGAGCCACTTGGAAGAAATATGGAAGATATTTTTAAACATTCTTTAAAAAGAGTGTAGCACTAAACCCGAAAACACTGGAATTACAAGAAAATGAGAGTGAATTTCAATGGCAATGTCAGGATACTACAATGCCCATCGCTCCATCAGGAAATTATAGAGCTCTGGCATCTTCTTTATGGATCATCCCACTACACTAGGAGCCTGGGAAGGGATTGAAGAGAGATTAACAATAGCAAAACACTGAAAACAAGTGTTGTAACTCAAGTAACTCTATTCTTTGTCATCAAATGTTCTTTGAAGTCTTGACATTGTAGCTTATACAGCATTTTGAGTTTTTAATTTAAGTATTTAATTAAACAGTGTTTAATTCATCTATGTTCAAAAGTTTGGGGTTAGTAAGATATATATAGATATATATATATATATTTATTTATTTATTTATTTTTTTTTTTTTTTTATAAATTGATTCTTTTATTCAGCAAGGATGCATTAAATTATGGAAGGTTTTCACACAGGCTTTAATTTTAAATAGATCAATTACTGTAAAGACATTTATGATGTTATAAAACATTATAAATAGGCCTATTGTATTTTGAATAAATTGTGTTCTTTTGAACTTAAAGGGGTGCTATTATACTTTTTCACTTTTTCAACTTTAGTTAGTCTGTAATGTTGCTGTTTGAGCATAAAAAAAGATCTGCGAAGTTACTGCAAAATATGTGAAAAAATTATGTGTTTTTCGAACAACCTAGTATGAGAGCCTGTTCTAGTACACCCCCAAAACAAAATCAAGACTTTGAAAAAGAGCATAATAGGACCCCTTTAATATTCATCAAAGAACCCTGAAAAATTTTTTTTATATGGTTTTCACAAATATATTAAGCAGCACAACTGTTTTCAACATTGATAATAAGAAATGGTTCTGTATCAAATCAGCATATTAGAAAGATTTCTGAAGGATCATGTGACACTGAAGACTGGAGAAATTATGTTGTAAAATAATCAATTACATTTTAAAATATAGTACAATAAAATAACAGTTATTTTAAATTTCATTAATACTTCACAATATTGCCGTTTTTATATTTTGATCAAATAAATGCAGCATTGGAGAGCATAAGAGACTTCTTTAAAAAAATAAAATAAATAAATAATAATAATTGAAATCTTACCAACCTCAAACTATTGATTGGTAGTGTATGTATTTGTATTGCCCAAAACATTTTAAAACAAATATATGAAAGTGGCTTTTTAAAGTAAAACTCCTTACATATATCAAGCATCCAAGCAAGTACTGAGCACTCACCATAAGTTTTCCTCTGGCTATAACATGCTTTTCCTTCTCAGCACTGCTTTCTGAAACATTTTCAGCACTTCTCCCCGTGGCACACAGAGTCAAAAGGGCCGCTAGTGTGAGCCACATACTGCGGTTAGGATGGGAGACCTCACCGTATCCAGAAAGATTGAGGTCCTTTGGTGAAATGAGGGTCAATACAGTAGATATGGGTTGCTGATAGGTATCCACCACCATGTGGCGGAGTCTGATTGGTCGATTTGTTGGGTTTTGTTTCAGGGGAACTGGATAAAAGCTTAGTATGTGGAAATGATTATTTAAAATCTACTAATTCTTACTTAAAGCTGTTATTTGTTTGTCAAATGTTTTCTGAAGTTTGTTGTATTTGAATGGTTCATATGAAGGAGTTGAGGCCACAGAGCAGCTGTGTCTGTGTCAGATTCTCCCACGGTTTGCTGATGAATAACCAGCAGAGTCAGAACACAACAGCTGCTGTTTGAATAGCGTTGTGATGAAGCAGTGTTAAAAGTTAGTCTTTTCAGTTCTTCTTTGAATTCATGGTGCTCTTTCATTTTAATAACAATAACATTAGTCTTTCTGAGGTGACACAATTTAGAAGACATTGAGTTGATGAAGGATGATTCAGTGATACATCTGTCAAAAAAAATGTTCATTTTTAATATTTTAGTTACTTTAATTGGGCTACATGTGGCTGTGCTGTACCATAATTCATTCATATGTTTCAGTGATTATTAGTCGCTTTTATTTATGATTTTATCATTATTATTGTGGTGTTACTGCAACTGGTAGTATCTTCAATAGATGACAATTTAGCTCATTTAGAAAGTAAAATATTAATCTAATATTAAATAATAGATTTTTGTATTATTCTACTTTTGTCAAAAACAGTATATGAAATGCGAATAGATAGAATATTTAGAATTTTCTAGAAACATTTAAAAAAAAATCTATTCATATGTATATCTTAATAAATAGTACTGTATTATTATTATTACATTAATATTAATGTTTTTATTTTATATATCGAGATAATTTTCTATTAAAATTAATATTCTATTAATATTAAAATATATGTGTATGGTGTATACATATATTAAAATATATATGTTTGGTTACATGGTGTGTGTATGTGTATACTGTATATATATATATATATATATATACATATGTTTGAATAGCGTTGTGATGAAGCAGTGTTAAAAGTTAGTCTTTTCAGTTCTTCTTTGAATTCATGGTGCTCTTTCATTTTAATAACAATAACATTAGTCTTTCTGAGGTGACACAATTTAGAAGACATTGAGTTGATGAAGGATGATTCAGTGATAGAACACCAGCCATGCCAGCAAGCAGTTATTTACAATACTACACTTCTCCAACACGAGCATACATATACCATCACTCTACATACCTGCTCCGTTCATACCATACCAGACAATGACACCATTAAATTTCCCCATATATACCTATTAAGAGAGAAAATGAACCAACAAGTTAATATGGTTATTTAAAGAATATTTGGAGGCATTAGCTTCTTTGTTGGGGAAAGTGCATGTGACCACCCTACATATAGTTTGGGTCACAAATTAAATTATTTGTGTATATTCATTTTTTATTTACATATGTTCATTTCTAGTTACATGTATATATACGTTTTATTTTAATTACTTAAATATATGATGAGTTTGCACTGAACCGTTCAGCTGCATTTTCTGAATTCTGGGTGGCAGTTGAGAGAGTAGAGTTACTGTGACGATTGCAGCGCATCCTCAGACAACAAAGAGGACCGTCAAGGAAACAACTAACTCTTGGTGCTCCTTCATTTTAATAAAAATAACATTAGTCTTTCTTTCTTTTATATATATATATATATATATATATATATATATGTTTTTATGGAATCAAGACTTCCTATTACAGTGATGGTTAGGTTACTTTTTTCATAAAATAGTGTGACCACCCTACATATAGTTTGGGTCACAAATTAAATTATTTACATATATTTCATTTTTTTATTTACATGTATGTGTATATATAAGTTTTATTTTAATTACTTAAATATATGATGAGTTTGCACTGAATAGTTCAGCTGCATTTTCTGAATTCTGGGTGGCAGTTGAGAGAGTAGAGTTACCAAGACGATTGCAGCGCATCCTCAGACAACAAAGAGGACCGTTAAGGTATATATATATATATATATCGCTCTCTCTCTCATTTAATCTCAAGGTTAGTTAAATTAATTAAATGTCATACCAAACTGTAATTTACATGTTTTAATGTCCAAATAATTTTTCAATTGATTATTTATTTTATTAATACTTTTAAGACACTTACAGTATGTCATAGAAAGGTTTACTCATGTATCACTTACCTGAAATACTCACTTGAGTTGTTTACCTGAGATACTTACCTGAATTCAGGCCAGTTGTGAGTAAGAATTAGGGCATTTCTGTACATTTGGTTAAGGTTGCTATCATTATTTATTAATTTATTTATTTGATTTAAGTATCTATACAGTGTGTATCATATTTTTCCAACATGTTTATGAATCATTTTGTGATTCAAAGTGTCTTACTGACTCTGAAATACAAATGTGTATGTGTATTAAAAGACAACAAAGAGGACCGTTAAGGAAACAACTAACTCTTGTCTCTCTCTCAAATTTAATCTCAAGTTGATTTTCTGAATTCTGGGTGGCAGTTGAGAGAGTAGAGTTACTGTGACGATTGCAGCGCATCCTCAGACAACAAAGAGGACCGTCAAGGAAACAACTAACTCTTGGTGCTCCTTCATTTTAATAAAAATAACATTCTTTTTTTCCAACATGTTTATGAATCATTTTGTGATTCAAAGTTTCTTACTGACTCTGAAATATAAATGTGTATGTGTATTAAAAGACAACAAAGAGGACCGTTAAGGAAACAACTAACTCTTGTCTCTCTCTCAAATTTAATCTCAAATTGATTACTGCTTACAGTCTTCCTGACTGCCCGGGACCTGTAACAGATTTCAAGCATACCATATGTATGGTGTATACATATATTAAAATATATATGTGTGGTTACATGGTGTGTGTGTGTGTGTGTGTGTGTGAGTGTTTTCATTATTTATTCTCTATTTTACTTTATTTACAAAACAATTGTAATGTCAACTCGGCCCATTTCTGTGATGTAATAAGCTCCTTTGGTCTGTGTATTTACATACAGTATAGCAAAATATACATACCCAATTGAATGACTTCTGTAAGGGTGGATTCAGTTACACTGCACTTGCATAATGCTATTCATTCTTAAAGGGAGAAGTGTGTTGATTTTAAGTCACCTATAGAGGGCGACAATGGTACAGGATGGACTTTTGGCAGCGTTTTGGGTAAAAGCGCTTCCAAAACTCTTGCCACAGACAATTATGTTTCCAGTGAAAATAAACCAGTCTCCATAAGAATGCAGCAATGAAACCATCCTGCTCTATCATCCACAGGCCGAGCTGGGGCCCCGTCTGTAGAGCTGTGGCCAGGTGCTGATGTGTCAGATGACACAGTTGTCTCCCTTTAAAAAGACCCAGATTTCCTCTCTGGACCTGAAAAACATAATATCTGCAGGCGAGACATTAAACCCATTGTAATTCTGTGAAGGTGTGACTAAGCGGTCAGTCTGAGACTTGAGCTTCAACACAGCTGTTGTGCTAGAAGATTGTTTTATCGCTTAAAAATTGTTCAGGAAGTTTAATTGAGTTTTTAGACATGTTTTATTCAATTATCCTCATTGTCTCAGATGTTTCTCCTAAAATCCCTAAGGAAAAATAAAATAAGACACATGTGGGATGATTCTTAACATATAGTAGAAGTATAGAGCCATAAAATATATATATAATGGTAATATCTGGCCTGTTTAACGCTCTAGATGTTTCAGCAACAGTTATATTGTAATTTGTGTCAGGGGTACAAATGAAAACATGCCAAATCAAAACGGAATGTCATAGCTTTATTATGAAACTGTGATCACAAAATAAGTGCAATCTTTCACAAATCGCCTGACAAGCATCCAGTGAAGAAAATACTTTTTTTTATTTTTTTTGTAAACACAGGTGTTAAATCTTGATATGTTTTCCATTGCTTACTTCACATGTGCTATACTGAATCTGTGTCAGTTCATGTTGATGTCAGGTATTTTTTTTGTAAACACAGGTGTTAAATCTTGATATGTTTTCCATTGTTTACTTCACATGTGCTATACTGAATCTGTGTCAGTTCATGTTGATGTCAGGAAAACTGGAGATGTTTTGACTGGGTATGTTTGGACTATTCCAAATTTGACTATTAAAGCCTTAAAGTTAAAATTAAACACAAGTTATATAGTTTAATGATTGACTGACAGGTGAGTCCAAGACAACATTGGACCCCATTGATTTTCACTGTATGGGCAAAATAACACTAAGATATTTCTCAGAATATCTCCTTTTGTGTTCCACAGAATACAGAAAATCCATACAGGTTTGGAACGATATGAGGGTGAGTAAATGATGACAGAATTTTCATTTCATTAAGTGAACTGTCCATTTAATACGAAGCATAAGCAATTTAGAAGAGAGAGAGAGAGAAAAAAAAAAAACTTCTTACCGATGATATTTACTAGACTTTCAGCAAACATTTAACATTTTTTAAAGGAAAAGTTTATTGAACCTTTAGACAAAGTATTAAAAAAACAAAAAGTTTGCATATGTTTTTTTTTTTAGTATCATATTTTATAATATCAGTCTTTTATGGCTTAAATAGCATGATGTAGGATAATATGGCACACACTCAGGGGAAAAAAACATCTGAAATGTTTTCAGGGACTGAAACTGAGCAGAAATATGCATTTTGTTGCAAATGCTGATATTTATATGGCCAAAAGTAAGATGAAATTCTGGTAGCTTGTAATGTAAATCAATGAGATCTTTATAACAGTATAGCAGAATACTTACATAAAAAGCACATACATATCAGTTGTCTGTCTATATGTCTCAATGATATGTCTTAGTAAGATGATATTTAAATGCTTAGTTTAATGATTGAAGCTCTAATTTTTATTGAGGGGGTGAAACATATAATGCAATGCAATATAATGATGACAAATGAGTGTTCCTCAAGTATCATATTTAATATACATATTCTAAAAGGATTTTTCTAAAAAAAAACAAAAAACAAATTGATGGATAACCAAGTAAGCCTAAGTTGCTTTAGTCCAGTAAGAGTCCATCCTGAAATATTACTAACAATATTCGGTAAGAGTTGATCTTGCATTTATTTTATAAAAATCAGTAAGGATTTCACTGCAAAAAGACACATGAACCACGGCCTGGAAAGGGGATGTTTTTAAAATAATCCCATAAAGCCTTTTACTTGCTTAAAATGTATAAATTATAAATCAGACGACAGAATGCATGTAGTAGATTGTGTACAACAGGTTGTTTCAAGTTTTGATCCTGTTGATAATTTAGAGACCTTTGAAATTTGATTATTAAATATGATACAGTATGCTTTATAGGGTTAAATCATGTGAATAAAAACACAAGTTTTCCATCAGTTTTGTCTTGAAACTTAAACACACACACACACACACACACACACACACACATCAGCACACGCCTCTGGCTAAACATCAAAAAGCTTTTTTTACGAGCTCTTCCGTTTTCTCTCTCCTAAACGAAAGCGCCACCATCCCTGTACCACACGTCAACACATTTAAGAACTGCTACACACACACACACACACACACACACACACGCATGCATTACTGCCATCCGATTCCCAGCATGCTGTTCTCCAGCAGCACACATAATGAGCAGGAGCCATTTCCTCCACCAGATCCTTTGGGCTCTCATCCTCTCCTCTCGTTTTTTTCCTTCTCTCTTCCCCCTCCCTCTCCGTTGTTTTTCTCCACACTCAGCATTTAGGTACACACACACACACGCATGCATTACTGCCATCCGATTCCCAGCATGCTGTTCTCCAGCAGCACACATAATGAGCAGGAGCCATTTCCTCCACCAGATCCTTTGGGCTCTCATCTTCTCCTCTCGGTTTTCTTTCTTCCCTTATCCCCCTTCCTCTCTGTTGTTTTTCTCCACACTCAGCATTTAGGTAGTGCTTCCCCCTGTTTCCAAAACAAGCATCGTTTGATCCTGGACGTCTGGATCCTCAGGGCATAGACACACACACATAACTTTCATCACTAAAAAATGATGCCGATTATTTATTTTTGTTAACACAGACTCAGTTAACCCTTGATTTTAGCCCACCATTTTTGGTTCCCCAAAGAACTTCACAGTGAACAGTTTTCTTAGTGTAAAGAGCATCTAAAGTTTTCTTAGAGTAAACAAAATCTAAAGAACCCTTTTTCCACTATAAAGAACATTTTGTAGGATGTAAAGTTTCCAAAGTCTTAAAGCGGTCATATGATGCATTTTCAATTTTTCCTTTCTCTTTGGAGTGTTACAAGCTCTTGGTGCATAAAGAAGATCTGTAAAGTTGCAAAGAATAATGTTCTTTTTAGCAACATCATATGACCCCTTTAAAAATAAAGCTTCCACTATTGTGTTTTCGCAGCAATTGCCTTAGAAGAATTATTTTTGGTCCTTCACAGAACCTTTTAGTCAACAGTTCTTAAAAGAACCATTTTTTCCTTAGTGTAAAGAACAATTAAAAAATCTAAAGAACCTTTTCCACTATAAAGAACCTGGAAAGGTTCCATGGATGTTAAAAGTTCTTCATGCAACCATCAATGCTAATAAAGAACCTTTATTTTTAATCAGATTTATGTTCAAATCTGATTAGAAGTTCTAACATCCGGAGTAGAGGATTATGGGAATTTCAGGTCAAGTTTATATATTTAGATTTTGTGCCGTGGTGATGACATGAGGCTGAATGCGAACTGGCTCGAGGTGAATAGCCGAAGCCGATTGCATATGAGATAATGGAGGGAAGGCAGAGAAGGAGAGGAGTGTGGCAGATCTGCCCTTGTGCTCTATATCGACTCTCCTAAAGAAAACCACATGCTCTGTGAAATGGCTGAGGCCCAGAAACAGAGAGAGTGAAGAGGGGGTGTGAAAGAGGAACAGGATGTAAGCTTTAATTGACACAGCTTTAAAGATACTGACACGTTTTAATGAATCCAGATTGTGGCAGTCTGAGAAGCGCAGGGAGATATCAGGTCCATCTCTAGGAGAAACTGCTTCGGGAATTATGAATTAATACTGACAGATAGACAGACAGATAGATAACACAACCGTGTTCCTGGCTGCTGTATCTTGGTTCAAGATTCTATTACTTTTAAAACCAAAAATACATGTTCAAGTAATACAGTACTTTACCCAAAATACAGTTTCTTAGTGTTTGCGGTGAAGCAAATAATCCCTCTTTCTTCTTTCTTTCTTTCTTTCTTTCTTTCTTTCTTTCTTTCTTTCTTTTTCTCTTTCTTT
>NW_015537962.1:369826-374209 GCF_001515605.1 Sinocyclocheilus anshuiensis
CTTTCTTTCTTCCTTTCTTTGCATTGTAGCATTATTTTCATGACAAATAAGCATAATCTCGCCATATTCTTATTGAAGTATGCAAAGATAACCTGTGTAAAACCCTAAAATAATCTTACGTTTTTTTATTTTGTGTTTATTTTCAGTGTGTATGTGAAAATGTCTCAATGCAAAGAAAAAATGTGATTCTAAAAATAGTGTAAAAAGTGTAATAAAGTTTTATATATATATATGTACAGCATATTTCCCCCATGTACTTATTGAAAAGTGCAGTGATAACAAATCAATTTTTATATAAACTTTATTTTGATATTTAGATCTAATTTGAAATCTTAAAACAATGTATAAAAGAAAAAGAAAACTATTTTGTTTTTTTGTTTCATTCTTTCTAAAATGACATTTTTACTGCCACAGTACCAATAAAAAATAAAGAAAAGTATATATATATATATATATATATATTTCTGCTCTAAAAGTCAGTCAGTTTACTGCATATACGGTGAAGTGCTTATAGAAAATTACATTTTGAGTGATGTTTGCATCTGTGCATGTTTCTGGGCGGTTGCTTACTGGCCATATTCTGCTGCACTTTCAAGCCTCTGTGATATTGTGATGTCTTAATATGATACATCCTTCTTCAGTGTAAGGCTATAAAAAATGTTAACTTTTTTTTTACACTATGCGCCAGACAAATATCGTAAGTTCAATCGCTTAAAGTAATAAGCATCTCTCAGTAACAAGCAAAGAAGTTATGCTCCAACATTTATCACGCAGCATTAATGTATAAAAGCAGAGGAGCCTTTGCTAGGCACTGGAGTTACGGAAGAGTACATGAGTATAAGCTGTTTTCCATTTTGTTCTAATCTTCATCACTGTTCTGTGTGGTGACGGTTACAGAAACAGCTCTCTCCTTCTCTTTCCCAGAGCCAGTTAAATTACAAAAAAATAAAACAATAAAAAAAAATCTCTGTTCTGAAACCTGAGCCCTGAAGAATCCATACTACTTCCTCCTCTCAGAGAAACAGAGTGGGAAAAAGAGGGGGAGAGCGAGAGAAGGAAGAGAGAGGATAAGAAGGAAGGCAGGAGGGGAAAAGAGGGAAAGTGGGAGGGATGTGTGGAGGGAGAGAGAGAGAGAGAGAAAAGGGAAGGAATACAGAAAAGTTTTCCGTTAGAGGCAGATCCTCTTGAATACACTTGACACACAAATATGCTGACGAAGAGTAAAAAAGAGAAGTGCAGACAACTGTTTGCTGACCCTGTAGCTATATCTGTCTCACTAATGGGAGACTTTAATCTCTTCAGAGGGACTTTGCCTTTTTTTATGTAACAGCTTAACATGGGCGAACATGACAATGTGTGAGTCTTACATTGCAAATTTAACAAAAGTTTTATTGCTAACACTTATGGAGTTTTTTTTATTTTTTATTTTATTTTTTATTTGAAGTGTGTTGCATCTTTTCAGGTTAAAAAAAAAAAAAAAAAATTAAAAAAACGTTTTAATGTATATTGTTAATTCTTTTAAATTATATATATATATATATTTTTTTTTTTATAAATTATAATTTATTCATGTGATGGCAAATCTACATTTGCAGCATCCACTACTTTTTAAAACAGTTGTGCTTTTTTTTTTCCCCCAGATTCTTTGATGAATAAAACATTTTAAAGAACAGCATTTAGTCGAAATAAATATTTCATAACATTATAAATGTCTTTACTCTCACTTGTAATAGATTTAATGCATCCTTGCATAAAATTATTTATTTAATAAAATAAAAGTAAATAAATAAATAGTAAATATAAATTAAATAGTAAATAATAAATTATTAATAAAAATAAATATTATTAGTAAATAACAAATATTATTAATAGTATATTAATAGTCAATAAAAATATTAATTGCTTTGAAAAAAAAAATTCACAATGCATAAATTGTGTCAAAGGATTTTTATTAATTTTTTTTAATATTGATTTTTTTTGTTTGTTTGTTTGTGGTTGATTTCCGGATTCAGATCGAGCCCAAGGTGCTGCACCCTCAGGTCTCTGTGATGTTCTGGTCTCTAGACAGGACACGGGTTCATCCATCAGTCCGTGTGATTTATTTATTTATTTTTTAATAAATGTAATTGTCATCCTGGTAAAAATAAGATTGCTTAGAAAAGGAACAACAAACCTCTCCACAACAGGAGATAATAACTCTTGGTCCATATAAAAGACAAAACATTTACACAATTTAAATGATAAATAACCATTTGCCTGCAACCGAGCACATTGAAATAGAAATATACTAATCATCAACAAACTGGTGAACAGTGAGTAAATCGAGTGCAGTAGATCATTTATTTTTAGCCCCACATCTCATTAACTGTGTGATGAAGTGCTCTGTTATGACCCCCGAGCAGTCAGTCTTATATCACAGAGTGAGTGCAGCAGATTCAGCCTGTAACAGTATATTATACACACACACACACATGATCTCAGTGCTGCTGAGCTCAGCGTCCAGCGGTTAGAGGCAGCGACACACGCCAAGCGTCTTTCCAGTAATAACCCACACATGGCACGGACACGTATGCTGTGATTCACAGACCTCTCAGGAAAAAACACGATTGCAAAAACTGACGCTGGAGTGTTTCGAGCAGATCAGAGACCTTCAGTGACCCCATCAAATGTTTTGAATATCATTGCATGAACCTCTTTGTACACAAAGATCGCCGGAGGCCCCAGATTATTGTTGTACATGCTAAAGCATCACACTCTTACTTGACAAACTGTGTATCATTAGAACGATTTAAGGCTTTGATATCTGACTGTTGTTTACAGTCAGTTGCAGTGACAGTAATTTCTTAATTTATGTCAGGAGTGCAAAACAATCAATCGGTAATTTATATTTTGAATAGAACAGCAACACTCATTCATATTCAGTCACGTCTGCTGTTCACATAGCTTCACTGAACAGTGTCCATTAGGATTTATATATAGTCCAAAAGTGCGCATACTTGGAAAAAACTTGATATATTTACACATTATTTTTCTTTAGACAGAATCATCATTTCTATTCATATTCCACTGAATTATGCAATCTTATGAGCATCAGTGGCTTCCAGCGCTGTATACAAAATATCAAACCATGTAGCATCTGTAAGCAAATGTTGCAAGGGAGCAAAATTCACTTTTCTGAGCATCCATCCATCAGTAAAAATACAGTAATATTGTAAAACATTATTGGAATTTAAATAACTGTTTTCTATTTGAATATGTTTTAAAATGTAATTTATTCCTGTAATGCAAAGCTGAATTTTCAGCATCATTACTCCAGTCTTCAGTGTCACATGATCCTTCAGAAATCATTCTAATATCTGCTGATTTGCTGCTCAAGAAATTATTGTTATTATTATTATTATTATTATTATTATTATTATTATTATTATTATTATTATTATTATTATTATTATTATTATTATTATTATTATTATTATTATTATTATTATTATTATTATTATTATTATTATTATTATTATTATTATTATTATTATTATTATTATTATTATTATTATTATTATTATTATTATTATTATTATTATTATTATTATTATTATTATTATTATTATTATCAATGTTAAAAACAATTTGCTGCTTGATATTTTTGTGGAAACCATGATACATTTTTACAAGATTCTTTGATGAATAGAAAAGTAACAGCATTTCTTTGCAACATAGATCTTTTTTTTTTTTTACATTTTAAATATCTTTTTGATCAATTTAATGCATCCTTGCTGAATAAAAGTAATAATAAAATATTACTCCCAAACTTCCCAAACAGTAGTGTATGTATTATGTAGAACTTACTTTTCAAGCCAAACATTTCACACACACACACACACACACACACACACACACACACACACAAATAAAAAAATAAACTTTGTTTCCTCCTTTAAATCCTTGCTTTAATATTTTATTATCTAAAGCTTTGACAGAAAGATGTTTCTAAGTGCATCTGAGGTCTCAAAAACTTTTTGTCCAAAGGTTTTTGGACACTATATAAAGACAAAACCATGTTATTGTTTGAATTAACCCAGAATAAGGTGTGTATGCAATGATATATTAATTATGCTAACCGAAGCATTGCATTGTCATCTAATATTATCCCGCTTCTCTTTTGTAACAGAAATTCAGAAGAAATAAGGAAATATCAAAGGTGCACAACTCGTTTTAGAGACCAAACATCCTACTGATACAGGAAGAGCTCTTGCTTTCCCACCTAGAATATAAGCGTACACTCTAAAAAATGCTGGGTTAAATACAACCCAGTGCTGGGTAAAATAGGGACAAACCCAGCAATTGGGTTGTTTTGACCCAGCGGTTGGGTTAAATGTTTAACCC
>NW_015537962.1:374385-377199 GCF_001515605.1 Sinocyclocheilus anshuiensis
TCCCTGTTTTACCCAGCATTTTTTAGAGTGTATGATTTTTGTTAAAGTTATGTTGTTGTCAGCCTTTTATTATACAAAAATTTTCTCTCTGGAGTCTGTCGCCCACTGAATAGTCTGTTTCCGATGAAAGCCTGCTTAAACAGGCAAAGCGTGTCAGCTTTCCAGAGGACCAGCACGGCTCCATTCGATTCTGTTAACTTACAGAAGTATGAAAAATTGCTTCCATTCTGTTTGAGGACAAAAGCAAACAAACAAACAAACAAAACGCATTTCTCAGCCTCTTTCAAGTGTAACTCAACCCTCTGCTTTGCATCGCAGAAAATGTCTTTTTTCACCTTAACTCATACATTTCTTTCTCCTCTCTCTCTTTTTTCTTTTACATGAGCTGAAATCGCTACCAGATGTGGACGCAATCGGTCCCTGTTGCCATGGCGACGGCGGGGTTGTGAACAGGCGTGTAGCCGCGGCTCTGATGGTCCTGCCGCTTGATTGTGCTCCAGGTTTTGGAGAGGTAGGCTATGTTTAGACTGGCACTCCATTTGTCATATCGCCGCCTCTGAAATATCAATTTGTCTCTCCGGCCGCAGATGACAGTCATAATACCATATCTTGGGAGTTTTTTTTTGCTTCTGAAATCCTTGTTTTGTGAATACTTTCTGGAATACACTTTTTTTTTCTGGAAGAATCACAGCCTAAATGACTTTTCCAGCACTGGAGTGCTGTTTCAGTTGTCTCGTACCTCTACTGTACCTAATTTTACTGGGAAAATTATATTGGAATTAGTATATTCTCATTACTGTAATGTAGGCAAAATAATGGTATATTGCTTACATTTACAAATAATTAAATGCAATCTTTTTTTTACATTTTTAGAATTCATGTTGATTTTAAATAAAAATCTATGTAGTTCAGTATTTTTGGAGAATTGCCATTGAAAATAGCGAAAATTATGAATCAAAAATGATCTTATAAATGAGAAAAACTACTCTGAAGTAAAACATCTGGATGCGTTACAGTAATTATTTAAGCAAATATAATTTGTTACTTTTGATTATTTGATTTGATCTATTTGTATTGAATTACTATATTTATATATTTAATTTATTGTAATTAATTATTTATAATTAGAATTACAATTTTTAAGCAATTTCAAGAATGTAATTTATTAATTATTACTTTTGAAATGTGAAAAATATAATTTAATTTTGAAATGTATTATTTCTAACTTTTAATTGAGTTTTTCTTTTATTTATTTATTTATTTTTAATGTGATTGGTCTTCAGTTTATTTTAAGCAAAAACACTCTTAATATTTATTTTTTATTTTTTTATTATAATGAAATATTTTAATACAATTTGAGAAATATTATTTTTTTAGAGAGAGAAAGAGAGAGAGAGAGATTTATAATTTCACATTTTTTATTTACTTTTCTTAAATTAACAGGATATTTTCTTAATTTAACTGAATAAAACAGGATTTTGTTAGATTCATGACAGATTCACTTTTTATTTTGTAGCCTTTTTTTTAAGGACTTATTTTTTGTAAGATGGATCCAGAAGAACTTTTACAACTTTAATCACAAGTGCATTTAGAAAAATAATATTTTATAGAACTGTATGTACACAAAATCTTGTCTCATTACATTACATTACATTATATCTGTATCTGCCTTGTAATAGCCAGTAAAGCCGATATGGCAAATAAATGTAAAAACAATAACGACAGGTCATATACATACTGAAACAAAAGTGTGTGTCTAATTCAGTGTTTAAAAGAAGCTCCATGTCAGAATTGGCATGACTTGGGAAATGTGTGTCTGGATGCTTAAACATCTCTGGTTTCAATTACAGATCACATGATCTTCATCGCCTGTGTTGCCTTTTGCCCACGAAACCTTGGCTGCTTTCTTCAAGCCCTTCTCACTATCGCTCTTAAAAAAAAAAAGAAAAAAAAAAAAGAGAAAATAGAGTGTAAATATGCGGCACATGATGCTTTAACTCCAGGGCCCCATCGCACAGACTTCCAACTGTTCCTGTATAAAAGAGGTTGTTGTGCCAGTAGAGGAGTTGAGTCCTCTGGGCCCTTTAGAGTTTGATGAGCATATGACCACCGTCGCAACAGCTACCGCTATGAAAAAACCTCCCCATGATCCCCTGCTCAGAGCACAGAGGCAGCCAGGAGTCAGCGGAAACTGTAAAATATCATTTACTGTATAAACGGGAAAATGGATGGGAGAGAAAAAAAAAACAGAGCGAGCAGAGTGTCATTTAGAGACAAGCTAGATCATCTTGTAGTGAATGAGACCACCTTTCTCTAAACAATATTTATTTTTTATTACATTTTTTTCCTCTAGGGCTGAGTGATATATTGACCATTTACCGTATATATTGACATTTTTTTAAATTAACCAACATTATAGATGGAGATTGAATATCCAGATGATTGTAGTGTGCTTTTTATTTTCCACTAAGTTTCATAAGCCGTTATGAAGCAGTCCGCCAGTTTAGCTCCTCCTCGAAAATGCTAATAATGCCCATAATGCTGAGTTTGATGAATTTATTGATTCATTCGATGCAAGTTCACAGATCAGATCAGATCAGTTCACAGATTCATTTCCACAGATCAGTGTCTACTGTCGCATTTAGTAAATCGTTTTAAAACACTGATTTAGCTACTCAGATTTCAAACATCCTTGCATATTTTAAAATATTTGGTAAATATATCTGTAGGTAAATATTGCAGTTTATTATTATTATTATTATTATTATTATTATTATTATTAATTCATATATGTTACCCTGGACCACAACACCA
>NW_015537962.1:377300-382654 GCF_001515605.1 Sinocyclocheilus anshuiensis
ATGGAACATGATCTTTACTTAATATCCTAATGATTTTTGGCATAAAAGAAAAATCGATAATTTTGACCTATACAATGTTTTTTTTTTTTTTGCTATTGCTAAAAATATACCCAAGCGACTTAAGACTGGTGTTGTGCTCCAGGGTCGCATATTGGTGCATATATATAAAATTTAATGTAATTCCACTGCATTATTCCATTGTTTTTATATAATATATTGTGCTTATTTAGTGGAAAAAAAAAGGATTTGATTATATAATAATCAAAACAGGATTTGATGATAATCAGGATTTGATAATCAAAACAGGATTTGATTTTTAGTAAATATTATTAATGTTTAGTAGAATTAAAACAATTATTAATATTAATAATATTATTAATATTTATGGTTGTTATTATTATTACTGTATGTATATGGCCTTAAAAAACAGATCTGGCTACAAAACATGAGTGAATCTAACAAAATCCTATTTAAATATTTTGAAAATAGTCATCGTTGTTAAATGGAATCTTTACAAATAAAATAACTTTTAAATACTTAGTTTGTAAGATGGACCCATAAAAACTCTTACAGTTTTAAGCACAAGTACATTTAAAGAATCTTATTTAAAGAATATTTAAAGAATAGAATCTTATAGGTTGTATGTACAAAGTCTTGTCTTTTTTGTCTTAGATTAATTTTATAAAATGTTTGTTTTTATATATTACATTACATTGAATGTTGAAGGGAGAGCCATTTGATCATGAGCTTTTATTTCAAATACGGTAACTGAACAACCGCACACCAACAACAACACAGAAAGCCAAAAATCAGGACAAAATGAATGAAGATAATGCGTGCTACTGATAATGCTCCATGTTTAAAAGCTGAACTTCTGTCAAAGCTCATGCCAAAGTCAGAGTAGAAAAAAAAATCTGTTATTCATACTCCCATAAAATCATACACTGCGGATGGTGATGTTCTGTATTCGTGCAACAACATGAAAAGTCGTTTTTTGTCGTAGGTCCCAAGTAACAGAACAGCAAAAACAGAGCATGGGGTAACATGCATAGATTTCTCTCAGCGATCTCTCACTGACCTCTGCATCATGCAGTTTATCGTTCATAAAAACAATAACATCCACAGAGAAACGTGAAAAAGATATTTTGAGAGTAAACAGAACGATATTTAAACATTAAATCGAAATGTACCTGATGCTTGCACATAAAAAAAGGAAAACATTGAAACATTGAAAACCAGTTCATTTGACACACAATTTAAAAAAAAAAGAAGCAAGATATAAGTTGTATAAGCACAGCTTACAAATTAAGGTAAAAATATTATTACAAAATATCTTAGCATGTAGAAAAATATAAGGTACCATATGAGGGAATAGCAGTTACTGTACACCACAATCGAAAAGCTGCTTTCAGACTCAAAAATACCGCAGACCCAGACACTGAACATTTAACCCTAGGTTCTTTGTTAAAATAAAACCATCCAGTTTTTCATGAATTCTTTCTGTTGGTGTCATCCTAAAAAAGTATTTGCAAGTGCTATAGGGTGTTTCAGCTAGTAAGCTTAAAAAAACAAACACGCTGCAGTCATGAGCCATTATTGTGTTCATTTTAACCACAGAAGAACATTTTTGTTGGTTGTATTGAACTGATACTGTATAGTGAAGGCAAACTGTAGGTTGCAATTGCTGTATGTATGTGTACATATAAATAACGTACGGCAATTATTTTTCATTAAATGCCAGTGAGCACTATAGTAATGCCATAGTTATGCTGTAGAAACATGCAGTAGTGTACAGAAAAGCATGTCAGATTTGCAAGGCATAAAATAATTACTGAGTTTAAGAATAATTTAAGTGCTGATTTTTAATGCAAATATCAACGTTCAAAACTGATTGAAACATTTTCATTTTCCCCCACACTTTTTTTTTATGTGTGTTTCCTATTTCAACAGGAAGTTCAGCAAGGACCTAATTTTATTGGATGAGAATTTGAATACTCCCCGGTGTACAAGATCTAGCCTAGAGGAGAAAGGTTGTATAACTGTACTTGTTTTCTGAACTTTTAGGGCTTTAATATCATGTAAACAGCCTGAACTCCAACATACACAGACTAAAAGCAAAAAAAACCCCTAAATTTTCATTATATGGCCTTAAACAAAAAATGCAATACCGACTGTGGGTACTTTATGGGAAAAGGACAAACTAGTGCTAAGCTTCAACAGCAAGAATATAGATATCACTCATTTTAAGCTTAAAAAGCGTGAAGTACTGATGAACGTGAACCAAATGACATGTCTTAGAAACTAAGCTGAGAATTTCCTTCATGACACAATTTACAAGGTATTGAATATACTAATATGGCCTGAGAGAAAATCAATATAGGCATCATTTCTGCACCTTTAAAGTACCTTTGGTTCATTCTTTACACCTGTGAATACAGTGCTAAATTCAACCTTTTCAGACACAAAAACCTGTTGATCACACAATTAGGATAGCATTGAAAAATCTCTCTTTGGACGTATATGTAAAATTGAGCATACAACATGAGCTTATTACATTAAATTCAATCACTCTTCCTTTCTAATACTGTACACAAGCCACAATGTTGTTTCCGATTCCAGGTCTTCAAAGAGTTAACGAGAACCACAATCCTTCAAAATATTAAATCCTATAAGCAGCTTGTCCATTAAAAAAAAAAAAAAATCCATCCAATTCCTATATAAAGTTTAATGAAAGAAAAACTGTACTTTTATATTCTCAAAAATGGATGCACCAATGTGATCAAACATCTATTTGACAGTCTGAGGTGGCATAATGGCCGTCTTTGGAGTGCTTTTGCCTTCCGTCTCCAGTGATCCCTCCTTTCCTTTCTTCCTCGGTGGTTTTTTGATGGGTGTTTTCTTTGCTGTGGCGTCTCCTTCAACTCTGGTCCCATTAACCCCTTGTTTTTCTGGGCTTTTAGGTTCAGGTGTAGAGTCTGAAACAGGAGCCACCATCTTCTGGAGGTTGCTGGAGGTGGGAAGAAGGGGCTTGTTGGTCCCAGTTGCAGAGCGCTTGGTCTTTTGAGGTGGGGTGGGTTTCTCTCTGTTGGCTTGAGGTGTTGATACACCATTGGGTTTAATGCCCACCGTGAGACCCTCGTTCCGATTAAGGCTTTGGGTCTTTTCCTTCAGCTGGGCTGCGAGTAGCGTGGCGGCCTCAGAGTTCATATGCGGATGCATGATCTTTGGGCTCTTGGGTGGATCTTTGTTGGTGTCGTTTGTTTTCTTGTCCGAGTGGAAGTTTCCGATCTTCTTCAGGGCGTTCTGGAATGTTCCATTGAGGTGCTCAATGGCATCCGAAGCTTTGTGAGATTTGCTTTTGCTTGGTGATTCGGGTCCATCTGCTTTCTTACCATCCTGATGCTTTTCACGGTTCTTGCTTGACTTCTCCTTTGATCGCTGCTTCTCATCCACCTTTCCAGAACCTTCTGAGTTGTTCTTCCTCTTTTCTTTATGTTGTGATGGAGTCTGGCTTTGCTCTGTTGGGCTGCTTCCAGATATTCCGTGGATCCAGGACACCTTCGGTTTGGTGGAAGGGTCTGGAGGACGAGGTTTCGTCTTCTCTTTCGTCTTCTCTGGTGAGGCGTTGTCCTCCTCCTCTTTGGAGTGTTTGGAAAGGCGGGCGACATGGGCGTAAACAGCTCTTATGGTTGACTCCGAACCACTGGTGGAGCCCTCGCTGTCTGAAGACTTCAGGAGAGGCTGTTCGCTCCCATCGCTAATGTACTGCTTCGTAGTTCCTCTTGTGTCTTTGAGGGACGTGTACTCTCCTGCGTCATCGTAGTTGGGGGTCGGTGGTATTTCTCGAACAGTGCTAGAATTTCGCTTGTTACAGCTCTCATTCGTAGTCTCTGAAAAATGCAAGAGAGTAATTGAAAAGGTAAGTAGAAGAGAGAGACATTTTTGACCAATAAAGTCTTCTTTACTTATTAAACATCTCTACTTGTTAAACATCTCAAAAATACTTTATAAAATGAAAAGAAAAACTGTCTGGCCATTTCCTGTGCGATGAATCAACTGGAAAGAATGTCAGCTGCAATTTTTAACACCTCTTTGTGTATATTTGTCATTGAAATGGTTTTGTTCCAAATTCCAGTCTGTGCATTATGTATTTTTTATGTAACATTGATACACCTGTAGGTGCCAATAAGTATTTAGGAATGAGTCACTTTATTCAAAAACATTGATACATTCATGAACACAACTAGTGTCTGTAGTGACTCATTCACACTATTGATCTGTTGAAAAACACTGATTCAATCTGGAAACAAACAGGCAATCTTTTATGAGTGATTATTAAAGCAATCATTCAACAACTTATTCAAAAACACTGATTCATTTAGAAACAAATCAATTATTCTACCGAACCAATTAATTCAGTTATACCACTACTCTGTGTTCTGATGACTTTATTTTAGGGCTGTCAATCGATTAAAATTTTTAATCTAATAAATCACATAATTTTTCTGTGATTAATCGCACACTTCATGAAATTAAGCATAGTCCATTTATCTTGTTTCAAATGTTTATTTTGTCATCATTTGCTATGCAGCAAAGTAAACCAAAAGATTGAAGGGTGATTCTCAAAAATCTATATTTTCTGCAAGCTTTTTTCAAGATAAATTTAGATGTCATTCCAAAAAAGGACACTTAGAAACTCGTAAAAGGACACCAAAGAACCAAATGATATAAGGAGCCCATATAAGCACATATGAAAGAAAAAAAAATCAGAATTTTATAGTATGTACAATGCAACAGCAAAGAGCTTTTTTTACATTTTAAAGAAGCCAAGTTGCGATACCGAACAGGACCACATGGAGATGCAAAAAAAAAAAAAACCCTAAACAAATCGCCGGCTGACTGCATATATCTACTACAGCAACATAAACATGACAAATTAAAACATTATCGTGAATGTGTGTGGAAACAACGTGAATGTACGGAAATGTCTCTGCCTGTGCATAAATACAATGTGCGATCAGTGTGTCAAGAGCACTCATACACGCAATATTTATTATAACGGACTCACGCGTGCTTACTGTACGACTCCTGTACGCCACCGCAATCGTCTATACCTTGATTGCAGTCTTCATCCATCAAAACTTTACTAGCGAGACTGGTTATCCAGTCGAGAAAACGTAGTTTGCGTCTCATCTGGCCATACAGCGGTGGGATGTGTTGACAATCCGTTCAGTCAGTACTTCACACAAGCGTGTGACGTGTGAGGGCTCGCGCTCTTCAGAGACAATCACAGAATATGACAGAGCTCGTGTTTAAAAGCGAAACACACTGGAATGAATAATTCACTGAAAACG
>NW_015537962.1:383606-391716 GCF_001515605.1 Sinocyclocheilus anshuiensis
GACTGGTTATCCAGTCGAGAAAACGTAGTTTGCGTCTCATCTGGCCATACAGCGGTGGGATGTGTTGACAATCCGTTCGGTCTGTACTTCACACAAACGCGTGACATGTGAGGGCTCGCACTCTTCAGAGACAATCACAGAATATGACAGAGCTCGTGTTTTAAAGCGAAACAAACTGGAATGAATAATTCACTTAAAACGCAACGCGAGTCTCTGTTCTCTTTGCAATCTCTGATGTAATCAGCCTGGTTTACTTTATATCAGGGCCGTTTTGGACGGATTGTTTGACTGCATTCGCTTACTGGAGCATTGGACTGAAAACTTTCCTGGAGTTTAGCAGCTTAAAATGATCTAATCGCAAACAGAGAAGCAAAATTGGGCTAAAGGGTTAACATAGAAATTGTGCTTCAGTAATTTTTAACGCGTTAAGGATTGTAAAATTAATCGCATGCGTTAACGCATTAATGATGACAGCCCTACTTTATTTCGATTTTTTTTATTTGGTATAGCAAAAAATACACAAAATACCTGGATATATTGTTTCTAAAATGCAAATTACACATTATTAACTTAAAATAAAGATGTCATTATCATTAAAATTAAAAAAAGATATATTTAGTACAAAACTATGTAATTTTTTTGGTAATTTTTGCATTTCAAGCAAAATAAAAAATAACTTTATTTTTTTTTTTGGTAAAATAACATTTTGCAGATACTGCAAAGTGTGTGTATAATTTTGACCACAACTGTGTGTGTGTGTGTGTGTGTGTGTGTATATATATATATATATATATATATACATATACGTAAACATATCCCTTCTTTCCTGATCATTTCTGAACGTAGTTATTTTGCAGTGACAGTATATAGAGTGCATCATTCAGTAAGTCTTAAGCTAGTAAACTTTGACTGTGCTGAAATGTTTTTAAAAACAACTAACCGAGCATAGATTATTATAGAGACATCTAGAATAAAATTATAAGGACACCTAAAGATTATTGCATACTTTAGGAAACACTAAAAGTGTACATTAAGATTAAACAGTTTTCCAGCAATCTCCCACACCTCAGTTTATGCAGAAAATCCTGAGTCACATCCTGAAAGTGCTGAATCTGCTGACTTGGCCATTTATAGCATTTACTGTTTGTATTATCTCAACGCACGTGATATACACACCCAGAGGGCAACCGTTTACCACAGAATGGGGTCATTTAATAAAATTGTCTGGAGATTTCTTAACTCCCTTATCTGTTTTCCATGTTGCACAAACAGATGGCTTATCTGCACTAGTTCCCACTCACCTTCGTGGGGTACGCAGTAAATAGGCCCATCTTCGCTCGTCTCGAAGGAAGAGAAGGACTCCTGGGATGACCATGATGGACAAGGCTGGTCCACCACGGAGGGCGGCTCGATAATACTGTTGAAGGTGTTCTCAGGATCGTGGTGGGTGACTAAGGGTTTGGACAAGGGGAAAACAAACAGAGAGGTCAGGTCAGATCAGTGGATGAAGGCTCCCTGGGTTCCACAACACACAAAGGCTCTTTGACAACATATGTGATGATGTTAGGCTCTACAGTCTGCATTAGTGACAGACAAGGCCAAATAGTGGAGCGTGGATAATCTGTATGAAAGCCAGCATTGACAGCACATGAGAAAAATGCTACACTTCAAAGCACGCTACTGGAATGATCTGCAGGCATCTGAAAAGCTTGGAATTTTCTGTGGCAAATTAGATTACGGTTAGGGTTAGTACTGGTAATTAGAGGTAGTTTGGTGTTGGTGGACCAACATAACCATGTTGATTAGAAGCAAAAAATCAAGCACAAACTGGTTTTATGTGGTTGTAACTAGTTCTAACTTATGTGACATTGTTTTTGTGAAATTAATGCACATTTCCCCCAAAATTCTTATGTAATGCCTCCAGATGTTATACTTTAATTTAAAAAAATAATAATTTCCATTATTCTCAATAGTGATGTTCAGATAGAAAAATAAAACTGTACAGTGATTACAGTGTAATGCATTGTCAATTTTTTTTTTTTTATAAAAGTTATATGTAGTTTTAAATTATCTTTCCTTTTTTACTCATTTTTATAATGTATACAATTATAAATTACATACAAATCATATACATTTATTTGTAGTTTTTTTTTTAATGTATGTTAAATATGATAGGTAGGTGGGTGGATGGATGTATGTATGGACTAAAAATGCTGTCTAATCACAAAAGTCTACTAATATATCATGGTAACTTTTTGCCTGGTTCTCCTGCATCTGACTGTGGTCCTAATGAAGGTCACGGTGGTTTTCAAGAGGCCTCTTCCTTCCGCCCATTTACGTGATGATACATTCCCATGCTGACTTAGAAAAGATGGTCAGCTCGGGATTCCTGTGGTCTGTTGCTCACATCTCCTTTCAGGAGGAACTAGAGTAGATGCTAAACACATTTTCTTGGCCTGATTACGCCTCTCTCACTCTACTCTTTTGGCTATTTAGCCACGCAAAGCCTTTCAAGCAAGATCAGAAGATCTCTTTCAAGTCAGCATGCATTCAAAATGGACTTATTTTGCATTTTATACATTTTCTTGGTAGGGATGCACGATATTGGATTTTTGCCGATATCCGATATGCTGATATTTTTCAACTATTTAGGCCGATACCGATATATTTCCTTTTGTTTGGAAACAACACCAAGTCTCTCCTGCGCAGACATTATAAGCAAAATATTTTAAATTTTGGTTAGTTTTTAACAAGAACTTATTTGTTAGAATTAAATAAACAATAATTAAGGTTTTTTGACGGTACATTGAAGCTTTGAAAATCAATCAAATTTCAATCGCTGCATTTTTGCCCCCAGAAAGATGCAGTGTTAACCCTAACATTTTATTTTAAGATTTAACATTTGTAGATGGTCTAAAGCAAAAGAGTTGTAAAAACTCTGAAAATCTTTTAGAGCTTATGATGTGTTTAAAAAATAAAAAATAATAAATCAGTATGTATAAAATTATTTAATTTACAAGTGTCATGTTTGTGATTTTTTTTCATGTAAGATATAGTTTCTGACCTTTAAATCAAAACATACTCATTATTTTATGACATCAATTACTGCTTTATTTAATCAGAAACACAGCCTAAATGTTATTTGTGTAGGCTATTTTACTTTTAATTTAATTAGAAGTAGGCAAACAGCACCCCCTACAGATTAAAACTCGTTACTGAGCGGGCATTAGGACCTGGGGGAGGCTGTCACTGCTGCCACTGCACGTGCTATTACTGTTTACTCTATCACACACCCAGGGTTGGGATGGTTACTTTTAAAATGTATTCCGTTACAGTTACAAATTACTTCATTAAAAAAGTATTCAGTAACGTAATCCAAGTACCACAATATAAAAGTAATGTAATCTGATTACTTTTGGATTACTTCAAGTTACATATGTAAATAAGTAAAAAAAGCTATATCTAAGTAGCCTACATTTATTTAACTATGACTTTAAAATTAAAACTAATAAAAACTATAGTAAAAACTATTTGAAACGATTAAAAATCATGTCTTGTTTCACCATCTAAGGCTATGCAGACATCTAGTGGCTATACAGTGTAGTATTACAGTTTTATTTTTTTATTATTTTTTTTATTTCTTTAACATGTACAAGTAAAAATAAATATAGTTTATACACAACATTAAAAAAATTTACCCCATATACATATTAGTCTATTTTAAAATAAGCCTACATGTCGAAATGCGTGTGAAATGCTATCTTTCTTTATTTAATTGACTGATCCGGAGTGTGGGGACTCTCATGTTAATTTCTAAATTTTCAGGCTCATTTTCCCCTAGAAAACTTACAACTGCAGTCATGCACACCATGGAATTTGAAAGCACTAACAAACACTAAATTTCAGCTAACATGATGATTTCCATGCTAGTCGGACTCATACCTGCAAATGTTCAAGTTGGTTAAGTAGCCTTTGTTAAAGCAAGAGTCTTCATGCATAGCTTATGCTGTACAACTATGTTATTTCATTTATCCTCGTTGAAAACAAAATAACTATGAAATTTCCAGACATGAAAACGTTTTTCCCAGCAGGAAGCATCGTAAATAAATTCATCCTGCGTTTGAAGAGAATAATTGTAGACGGGTGTTACTTGCGCACGCACCAGCAGGCGGCTCACGTGAGTCAACATGTGTCAACAGAACCAGAAACTAGAGCCCTGCATTTCATGCCGTGCCCGACGGACCCCAACTTTTTTACGCCCCTAGGGCCAGGCTTCGGGCCAATTTTCACGTCATAGTTCAGACGCGGGCCTGTTTTAGGCTTATCCTTATTTTTATATTTTAGATATCCATCAATTAGTGATGAAAAAAAATTGCCGCTCTGGTGGAAACAACACGAAACCATGCTATACCGCGACTGTCAAGAGCGGCTCGACGATGTTTAGTGTCCAGCAGCAGCAGCATGCGTGCAGTCAGCGCAGCTGAAAAGATCTGCGTTCAAATGCACGCAATAGGCTAGCAAAGCCCCAGCAAAAGTAATTACCATGAATGTGTCGGGGGGAAATAGTAAGGAGATATTTGAATTATTTACTAATAAACTAGTGTTTTCTGAGTCTGTGTCGCAAGGATGAAGTTGTCGATTCTGACTCGCCATCTCCTCATTATACACACCTTTAGAAAGAAGTGCATCTTTACGGATTATGATTATGATGAAAGAGTTTTTGTTTTCAATTTGTTTTATTTCATTAAGTAGTAATTTAAAGCTTTCTATAGATATATTTATCATGTCTGTGAGGCATCTGTTTGCTGAGTTTGGTTCATTTTTGTGAAGCGCTCCTGTTCAAGACGAGACGGCAGAAAGTGCATAATGTTTGTTTTCATTATTTTATAAAAGCACAACGTTTTGTTGATATTGTGAGTGCACACAAATAAAAGTAGACCCTTTACAGTTCCGAATGATGTATTACTCTTACCTTTATGAGCAAAAATGACAGCATATGCACTGAAAAAATATGCCGCTGTGTGATTGCGCTGGCGCATCCATGTCCTGCAAAGCGAGCTTTAGCTTGCACTCGCCGCACAAACTATTGGATACAGCGTACATTTATCTAGGTTTAACGTTAAAACATTGTTATATGCTTGAACTGTTTTATATCTATAGATTTTATTTTAGGCAAGTCGTGATAATTTGAGAAGGCTAAATTGATCAAACATAGGCTATGATCAGCTCACTGTCTGCCGCTGGCCGCTTGGTCGTTACTTTAAAAAACAAAAACTTGTAACAAACAAAAAACGAACAAAAAATGCTCCAAACGTTTTTCTAAATTAAAGGGGTCATATGATGCGATTTTAATTTTTCCTTTCTCTTTGGAGTGTTACAAGCTCTTGGTGCATAAAGAAGATCTGTAAAGTTGCAAAGACTAAAGTCTCAAATCCAAAGAGATATTCTTTATAAAAGTTAAGAGTCAACCACGCCTACCTAAAACGGCTCATTCTAACACACCCCCACATATCTACGTCACGATGTGGGGAAGATTTGCATAACGCCGCCCAAATGTTCACGCAAAGAAAGAAGGCGTAACTTTTATTCTCACCAGTGTTGCCAACTTAGCGACTTTGTTGCTAGATTTAGCGACTTTTCAGACCCCCCTAGCAACTTTTTCCCAAAAAAGCGACTAGCGACAAATCTAGCGACTTCTTAGACAAACCTTAACGAGTCTCTGTGATCGCTGGTAGTGCCGCAACGGCGCGAGGTCAGCACCTCTGCACCTCCCTCTCTCTCTCTGCTCAGTGAGCGGCTGAGAGGAGCTGCGCCTTCAGTTAAAATAGATATTATGTTGCTTCTCTAATTTGACATGCAAATATAGCCAAAATCACCGCACAGGAATTGTCTGCGTTTTATTTCATCAAACGATGGCTCAAATATAAATCAGGATTTTTGTGCAGATTAACGTTTTGGAAGGGAGAGCTGGTAATGGACTTAAAGGGCTGCGTTTCAGTCACTATTTCATATTTATTCTGTTGTCTGACAACAGAAACAGTAATATATATAAATGAAAACATTTTTATTGAGAATTTGGCTGCATTAAAATGCAACATGACGCGATGACGTCATGAATATGCTAACTAGCGTATGACGTCATCTGGCGACATTTAGCGACTTTTCAAACTGGCTTTAGCTACTTTCTATTGAAAGAAGTTGGCAACACTGATTCTCGCTGTAGTATTGTTGCTGCCGCCATGTCGTGAAGATGCTGTGTTTCATTGTGAAAGCGAAACTACTTTGTTTGGCCTTCCAAAAGAGGACGATATCCGCTTCGTCATGCCTAGAGCTGATCCGTGCTGGTCGCTGAGGAAATACATCAACTTCGCGCTGTGGATCGCCGGATCTTTTTGAACCTTAAACCACATAAACACATTTCATTACACCAAATAATGTTCTTTTTAGCAACATCGACCCCTTTAACTTAATAAAAAAACAAAACAAAATATAATCACTTTGCCATTACATACAAAACTGAACAATTTTAATAGCTGAAACAGTAGTATAAGCTGTTTTGGGAGAAGGGGAAAAAATAAGGGCTTGGGCCTGTAATTCTGATAAGCTGTCGGACACGGGCCGGGCTAGGGCCTATATTTGAGGCCCGTGCAGGGAACTATGATGAAGCAGTGCTAAATATATAGCGTTATGTCAGAATACTCATTTATTTAATTTTAAATTAAATATAATCCTGATAGTATTCCCACTTTTTATCAAATGTAACTGTAATCTGAATACTTCGTTTTTTGATGTAACTGTAACGGATTACAGTTACTAGATTTTTGTATCCTAATTACATAACGGCGTTACATGTATTCCGTTATAATTTTTCATATCAGGCCGATGCCGATATGTACATTTAAAGCCATTATCGGCTGATTTGGATATCAGTCCGATAATATCGTGCATCCCTAGTTATTGGTCTTGGTCTGTGAAACAACTTTCCTTTTCAGGTGACATCATTTAGCCTGTCTTTATTTACATTATGGCTCATAACACCCACTTTCAACAATCCAATCAATTTCTGATGGATCAGACCTGTTAATCCACATTTTCGCTTATTAAATGTCTAGTTTCATTCTGAAATGCATCAGTTGGCTAAGTAGTAAAAATGTTGTTTCATTGTATGGCTTCAATTACTAGTAGCTTTTTCATTTAAAACTACCAGCAACAAGATTTACTGTACACAGCGAAAGATTGATTTTCAGCACTTGACAAACTCTGGGTTGTTTAGTTTAGTTTCTACACTCATAAAGTGAATAACACAGTAACTCAAAGACTGAAAAAAAGTGAACTTTTATGTTGAGTTGTAGCATATGTGTTTTAGATCTACAAAGACTCAATCTTTTGCAATCGGCGCGCAAAGGGCTTCTTCTAAAAAGCTTTAAAAGTAAATTTGCTAAAATAAACATTTCAACAGCACATAGCAGTGAAATCCCACAGAGAATT
This sequence comes from Sinocyclocheilus anshuiensis, assembly GCF_001515605.1. Lineage (NCBI taxonomy): Eukaryota > Metazoa > Chordata > Actinopteri > Cypriniformes > Cyprinidae > Sinocyclocheilus > Sinocyclocheilus anshuiensis. The sequence goes on from NW_015537962.1 coordinate 391,095, forward strand.
AAAACTGCAATTTTGGATTTTTGCCTTCAGTTAAACAATTTACATTCCATACTTTATACTTTTTCCAAACAGCTGTAGATGCTGGAAGAACTTTGCTGAAATGTCAAAGGAATATCTCCTCTTTGTGTACTGCTCTTCATGTCACCAGTGTTCTGATCATGCAGATTCATGATGCCTCTGTGGGACTGTGAAATGGCATGGCATACATGTTAGGAATACATGCAAACAGACAGTGCTGTTACTGAGCGATTTACTGACGTCGGACAACTGCTGTCTTGTCAGAGACAGAGACTTAGCCGGTCTGGCAGCCCACTCTGTGCTATTCAGGCCTTAAACAAAAGTGCATTACTGGGACATCCCAGCTGCACTAGTCCCCACAGCTGCAGAAACTACTCTGGTGGAGGCCAGCAGGTGGCCTGTCTCTCTAACGCCTCTCCAGAAACATGTTTATAGGAGTAAGAGAAATTTACATCAAGAGGAACATTGTCCTTGGCTCGATTCTTTACAGTGCTTCAATGGTCTTTGTTAAATATGTGAGAACATGACCATAAATTAGGCTAGTATGACATAGAAGTAAAACGTAAATAGATGAATCTCACAAAAAATGCAGGTGCACGTTGCC
>NW_015537962.1:391870-392154 GCF_001515605.1 Sinocyclocheilus anshuiensis
ACGTTGCCTGCATGTCACCTCAAAAAAAAAAAAAAGAAAAAAAAGTAGGCTACCGATTTTTTTTGCACTGTGAAATTATTTTCATGAAGTTTAAGCACTCACCAAAATTCTTAATATGTAATGCATCCAAATGTATTCCTTTTTTTATTTTGTTTATTCCCTTTATTCTCAATGTATTGTATATTTAATCAAAATAAATGTACAAATATGTTTTATATAAATTAGTTTTTATTAGTTTTTAAAAACTGTATATATAAAATATTTTTATATAATCCACATATATA
>NW_015537962.1:392497-393057 GCF_001515605.1 Sinocyclocheilus anshuiensis
ACACATATATATATATATATATATATATATATATATATATATATATTAATATACACTAATATATATTTATTATAATTGTTATAAAATATAATTTAAATACGTGACAATATGGTAGTGGGAATTTGGGGGAAATTTGTGCTTTATTGTGATGGGCCTAATATAGCCTAGATTTCCCTTGAGCAAAATATATTTTTTTATATTTCCTTCTTCTGGTTTAGGAGTGAAATATGACCGGGACGTGTTCTTGACGGGTATTGTGAGAATCATCCAAATACAGCTGTTTGATTCAAAACAGATTGACTGTAGAAATGTTTTTCCTAAACTACTCATCTAAATCATTGACAGAAAGAATGTAGGTCACAAGGAGATGAAGGGGTAAACATTTTCATTCTTTTTTTCTTTTCTTCCTCCAAATCTGTCATTACCAGCTGTATGTATGAGTAAAAAGGGCTCTAAAAACATACTGTTGTAAATTTGGTCACTTCCTGTCTGAAGAACCCCCAGCCCCCCGCTCACTCTCCTATGAGGGTAGAGTTACAAAAAAAGAGGGGGGGGGGGGG
>NW_015537962.1:393088-419958 GCF_001515605.1 Sinocyclocheilus anshuiensis
ATCCAGCTCCACCCATGAAGTAAAGAGTTGGAGGGGGTTGGGAAGAGAACAGGGTCTATGTTACATCTGTGTTTGCTTTCGGTTCTTCCTCTCATATGTTATCGCAAACCCCAATTGTTTACCAATCAAGAGTTTTGCGTGAAAAGAAACCATCCTTTTTTGTCAGATGAAAGAGATGCTTTACATGCATTCTCACTCAAGTTTTCTCATAAAGTCTGAGGATGGTTTGTGTTCAAGAGCATATCTCTTCAGCTAAAGTACCATCTTCTTATTGCATTTTACTACTTGCTTGTTCTTTGTTGTCTTTCCAGGGTTTTACAGCTTGAGGGGTTTTATTGAAACAATCTGCAGGCCATACCCAACCCTAACCAACAGTGACATTATTGTTTTACCGAGGATTTTTCTTTACACTGTTATGATGGCAGTGACTCTTAACTTATGTAATGTGGTAAATTAGCATGTGTCTCTTGGAGGACAGCATGGCTCTGGGCTTTCTCTTGGTCATTAAATAACTAAATAGTGCTCACCCGTGACCGCCTGTTACCCATACACTGGGGTATTGTGTGTTTTAATTAAAACTGTGCCATCCATGTTCTTTGTAATATCAGAATTCATCTCTTGTTCCCCTGATTGTGACCTGGATTTGTTCTTGTGGTTTGGAGATGACTCGAGATCCAAATGGTTCTTTTCGAAACTTAAGTCACATAAAATGTCATTGCATTAAGACACACAAAATGTCACATTTTGATAAATACTAATGCTTTTCTCCAAACTTTTTTTCTTCACGCCTTTCAGTCAACTGGTGTTTCTGTGTTTTTTAGTGGATCTATGAAGTCAATTCTCCTCAAGTTCACACAGGTGTCTTAGCAGACTAACCACAGGTGTAGAGAATCATGTTAAGTATGAACACTTTACACATTTAGACAATTTACTGTCTAAATACCTTTCATTTTAAACAGATTATCTATTATTTTATCATATAAACGCTAACAAGCTTATCTTTTTGTGAAATGTTTTGCTTTAAAACATGCTTTTGCTGTCTTTCTTTAAATGGCACTTTATTATTATTTTTATTATTATTTAATGCAATGACATTCAGATATGTTCAAGTGTGACTTAAGTGTCCAAAGTTGAAAAATGTGCACAATAATTTGCTCTGACATCTTACATTGAAAAATGTTAACTAAACAGAAATAGTTTTTCTTTATTTTTTTTTATTTTTTTATATAGATATACAATTTCATATCTATGCAATGATATTTCAGACATATTCAAGTGCAGGCTAAATGGAAGAAGTTCACTGAAAATAAAATTGTCATCATTTACCCACTCCACAGCCAAATTATATTTTTTCTTTATATTCAGACTGCTTTTTTTCCCCCCATGAAACAAAAGCACAAAGTGACCAGGGGCTGTAAATCTAATCTAAAATCTTATTCTTGTGTGTCTTGTTTTTTTCAAATATGGTACCTAATTTGATGTCATTCATTTTGATATCAATCAAGTTAATTAGTATCTGATTGCAATGTGTAAACTTTGTATATGCACAAATGTAAAAGATATTTAAGTACTTGACTTAAATGGTTTGTTCCCCTCAAAATTAATTTATGACTTCAGAAGACTTTAAAAAAAAACATGAGTTCCAGGGAAAATTTTATGATCTTTTTTTGTTGTTTTGGGAACTTGACAGCCCCGGTATGACAAAGAGCAGCTTCTGCAATTTGCTAAAATTGTCTTTTGTTTTCCACCGGTTTGGAACAAGATGAGGGTGAGCAAATGATGACGGAGTTTTTATTTTTGTGTGAGCTTTCCTCATTCAGGAAATTGTGGAAAGCATGGTCTATTCAATGTGAATTGGTCTAGTTGTTTGACCTCTTTTATTTGTGCATGCTAAAGCAAAACAGCTGTAAAACTCCACAGCTAAACTAACCCACATTTTTCTATTTAAAAAGCCCAACTCACTTTATTTAATGTTCGGCGGTCCTAACTTAAGTATGCCATGCCTTTAATGATTTGGTCCCGGAGACGAATGCAAGTCCAAAATGAATATCACAAACAAACTGCCTCGAAAAAAGTATAATATGCTTTCATGGCCACTTTAAAGGTCCCCTGAAATGCTTAGAAACACTGTTTTGTCACTGTTTTGGAGCACACTGCCTTATAGATAACCTTAAGACTAACATATTGATACTAACACCCAAAAAACTTTAATTTTGATTTCATGGGGACTTTAACATTCCCTCTAAAACGGACTCCTGGCAGCTGCAGCCATACAGTTCCCCAACCACAAGAACTCCACACAGGGGTTCCATCCTGGCAAAAACAGAGGAGTCTTTGATTGGGGAACGGTCAGCTCCCAGCCGTCTGTTTTAACAAGAAATAGGGAAATGAGGGGAGAAATGCGGTGAATAAGAAAACGAATGTCTGTTTGGGTACAGATTAATAGGACTCGAAGCTTCACAGCGAGCCAAGGGAAATACAACGTGCACCCAAAGCATTCCATTCAGATGAAACCCTAAAGACTTTGTTTGGGTCAAGCGCTTTTCAATCCGACCGAAGCTCTTAACCAGTAGCAGAACCAAAGGGAATTGCTTGAATTATGATTCCTTCCAAACAGGTTCCCAAAAAACCCCTATCTGCCTCTACTCATGCCATTGGTTGAACCAGAAGTTGATTTGACAGACCATTCAATCAAACACAGCAATGATTTGAAAGCACCACAGAGTCAAGTCAACCAACAAATGATTTGCGTAAAGGGATGTTTCACCCAAACATTTAAAACTGTCATAATTTACTCATCCTTGTATCGTGAAACATAAAAAAAGGATATTTTGTGAAATGTTAGTTCGTAAATGTTAATGGTGTTTTATCGATGTACACGCTGACATTATCGAGTATGCCACTCAAAAAAAACCCCCAACAAAAACACATCTTGAGAGTCCAAAAGCATTCACTGTCTGATGAAGCCTATTAAGGCCAGAGTATACTTCGGTTTTTACGTGTACGCAAGGGTCCGCAAACAGTGCAAGTGACGCAATTTCATCACCAGAATGGTAAGCGCACCATCTGATTTTTGTACATGTGATCCCTAAACCTCAAAAAGACCACTCTCAATTGGAAAACTGGCGACCTATAAGTCTCCTAAATAACGACTACAAAATATTAGCCATAGTCCTATGAAATTGACGAATGTCAATGGAGTTTTATGACAGACAGACTTATTTTAAACAATATTAGACTTGTTCTTGATATTTTAGATCACTCAGATTTGATCCCTGATGACAGTTTCCTGCATTTTCTTGATTTTTATAAAGCTTTTGATTCAATTGAATTCCCTTTTATTCTTAAGTCCTTGAATATTTTTGGTTGTGGCCCCAATTTTATTAATGCAATTCAAACTTTGTACAATAGTGCCAATGCTTCAATCAAATTACAACATGGTACTACTCATAGGTTTAAAATAGATAGAGGCATCAAGGCACATTCAAAAATAGGTATCTCTGTGGCAAATCGATCAATATTAATAAGCCAACTGGCTGACACAACTCTTTTTTTTGGAAAATAAAGATCAAGTTCCTTTAGTCTTAGACATAGTTATTTTTTTTTCTTCTGCTTCTGGTTTAAGTCTTAAAATCCATAAATGTTAACTTAAACGTATCTATAAAAGATTCTACTGATGTTAAAATTTGTGACATCCCAGTCAAACCCGAGATCAAATACCTGGGTATACTTATATGTAAATATCAGAAAAAGAGATCAAAGCTTAATTTTTAACCTCTTATTTTCTCTATCTGATGCAAATTAAACTCCTGCTTACAGCATGATCTGTCAATAGCAGGTAGAGTGTTGCTTTCTAAAGCAGATGGGTTATCTCAGGTTATCTATACTGCTATAGCACTGGATGTTTCTGTGGAAATTTATAAAACATTGGACAAAATTATAGTAGACTGTTTGGAATTCTAAAACTCACTTAATTAATAATAAAAAAAAAAAAAACGTTATGCTAGCTGATCGGGCTATGGGGGGTTTTGAGTTAGTGGATTTATCCACTCTTAATAATTCCTTTAAAGTTAAATGGATAAAGTCATTTTTAAACAACCCCGCATCCTTTTGGAACATTATTCCAAATCATATTTTTAGTTCAGTCGGAGGTGTACATTTTCTGTTGCACTGCAGCTTTGATATCTCTAAAATACCTTTAACTTTATCTAGCTTTCATAAACAGGCTTTAATAAGTTGGTCCCTTATATATAATTACAGTTTTTCTCCACATAGTTATTTTATTTGGAACAATACAAATATAACAAATATTAGGCTTTTTTTTCATAATTTGTTTGATAAAAATGTAGTTTATAAAAAGTCAGTCAACTTTTATATGCTCGTGGTGTCCTTTTCACGTATGAACATTGTTTATTTTGCTAATATATACAAATGTCACTGTCTGTTTAGGCTGAGGGAGATTTACATCAAAATAATGTTCTAATATGAAAAGTATGTATACTTGCTAAATATGCTGTTTTTGTTAAACCATTGAAGACTAAACATCAGGCACATCATATTAAGTGCTTCTTTCATCTGTTGCATGGATCTGTTTACTCATGACACACTGACCTAAACCATATGTAATTTCAGATGATGGAAAATGAAGACATACCAACAACTTTGGGTAGTTTTTGTCTCCTCAGAGGGATTCTGGGGAGTTTGGTGCTGATTCGACTGAATCCGCCGCAGAGGATTATTTTGGCCTTCTTGCTGTTGGTGGAGTTTTCCTGGTCAGGGCTGAAAGAGGAAGGGTGACGTTAGACCAACATTACACTGACTAGAAATGGATTGCATATTGTAGATGTGTGTTAGTGTAGCTCAATAGCCTTCTAGCATGAACGGCATCGAGATTGTAGATATGATGTTCAAATGAAGAAAGAATAGATGGATTAATTTGCCTCACGGGCAAACTGAGGAAATCTAGGCTCAGTTGGTCTTTACGTTCTGTAGTTTTCCAGCCATTTAGAAAAGGTGGAAAGTTTAAGAAAACAGCCGACTGTGATTTCTAGAACACGAGAGTCTTGAGTTTTCCCAACTGACCACTGGAGAACAGAGGAGGCTTTCACTTCAGCGAACTGTGAACAATTCTGATGACAGGCTTTGTTAAAAGATGATTTTTGCCAGGGGTGTAAGAGCAGAGTGAGTTTGAGGGAGACACAAAGGACACGTTCACACCGTCGATGCAGAATATGGCCCGTTTTACATCATGAAATACGGTTACATTCACACATAGTTTGTACAGTGTGAGCAGAACCACTCCAGATTAATTGTTTAAAGCTGTTATATTAATTATGACAAAACTTCAAAGAATCATTGAAGAAGCGTGACAAAAAAAAAAAAAGTATCATGGTTTCCACAAAAATATTAAGCCCCACAACTGTTTTCAACTTTGATAATACGAAATCAGCATATTAGAATGATTCCTGAAGGATCATGTGACTGAAGACTAGAGTAGTGATGCTGAAAATTCAGCTTTGCATGACAGGAATAAATTACATTTTGTAATATATTACAATAGAAAATATCTTATATTTATTTATCAAATAAATGCAGTAGGGGTGAGCATAAGACCTAAACTTTTGAACAGAAATGCGTTTGAGTTTAAACTAGTATTTCTGATTATTTAATTAGTAAAGGGATATATCTGACACTCTAAATACTTTACGTGCTTTGAGTGTTATTCAATTATAAAGTGTAGCATATAAGTTCTGCAAATAGTTCTGCCTCAAACTCACACTACTGGTTTAGCCCAATTTTGACATCAAACCACTCAAATAATGAAAGTGTCCTATTTACAAATGATTGGAATTCATTAACATACACGTTCACCTATCAAATCTGAGGTTTACAAAGCATCTGTGAATTCGGAGGAGTTGTGAAAGTCCAGTTTACATGCCAATTACTTATATGTGACCCTGGACCACAAAACCATTCATTTATACATCTGAAAGCTGAATAAAGAAGCTTTCCATTGATGTATGGTTTGTTAGGATAGGACAATATTTGGCTGAGATACAACTATTTGAAAATCTGGAATCTGAGGGTGCAAAAAAAATCAAAATATTGAGAAAATCGCCTTTAAAGTTGTCCATATTAAGTTCAAAGCAATGCATATTACTAATCAAAAATTCAGTTTTAATATATTTACAGTAGGAAATTTACAAAATATCTTCATGGAACATGATCTTTACTTAATATCCTAATGATTTTTGGCATAAAAGAAAAATCAATAATTTTGACCCATACAGTGTATTTTTGGCTATTGCTACAAATATACCCCAGCGACTTGAGACTGGTTTTGTGATCCAGGGTCACATATTTGTGAAAGTTTAATGAAAGAGGCCTTATGTTTAAACTCTTCCTAAAATCTAAATGACCATCTAATAGTTGTCTTTGCGTATTAAACTGTAATTGGAGAAAGTATTCCAACCTTTAGCTTTTAATTCAGAAGGTTGGGACTTAGTAAGAACTGGATTGAGAAATTTACTTGCGGTTGTCTTTGTTGCTACAGAGGAAGCAGCAGCACAGCAGAGAGAGAAGAACCACCAGCGTGAGACAGAAGTTGAGTAAAGTTTGCAATTTACCACAAAACTCACGTGTATTCAGTTGTTTCATTTAACACGACCTTTTTCAGGAGAGATGGAGGCCGTTCAGTGAAAATATGGCTGTACAAAAGTTAACCAATTCCGTTAATGCAAAAAGCAGTTTCTTTTGCCTACGCGACAGATCTTATGGATTTTTAAAGAGAAATAAACCCTTTTAGTCTTTTTAAGATGGTGATACTGATTGACTACACAATGACACAACTGACCAATCAGCATCAAGCCTTCCAAAGAGCCGTATAATAATTTCAGATATTTTCTAATCGATACTAAGAATAATTTCATGTTGCATCATTGCAAACGTTGTTTCACATTAAACAGCTTTTACATTTCCTTAAATTTTGCCTACTAAAGAACATTGTACAGAAATGAACCAAAATGTCCTTGCAATTACCACACCAGTTCAGGAGTTTAAGAGCTAGCAGTTGTGTCCTGTGATATGCAGGACTTCTGCCAGTGGCTTCTTTGCATCTGTTGCCAACAGGCATTATCACTGGAGCATAAAATGTGGCCATTTGGCTCTTGCGTTCATAAACAAAGACAATGTTGGGATGCTTAATTTGGCACTGGTGAGAATGAAGAATTTCAGCTGTTGGACTCACTGTATTTTTTGTCTGGATTGTCCAAGGCCAGTTATTAGCCAAATAATACATACTGAAATAATTACTGGCCTTGGATAATCCAGACAAAAAATATGGTGCATCCAACATGTGTAATCTTTATATTTAAGCAACTTCAAAGTCCAAAAGTGAAACTTAAAGTAAACCCAGATCCAGACCCATCCAGCAGGCCATAAACTATGTACGTAACACAGTTTATCAGAGGCATTTGTTTATTTAAAATGCATTTTAAATCTGTGTGCCAATTGTACTTTTGGAACAATTTTAAAGGAATACTTCACCCAAAAATTAAAAAAAAAAAAAAAAATATTCAATAAATGTATTCAACAACAGGTCATCCAAGATTTGAAAGAGTTTGTTTTTTCATCAGAACAGGGTTGGAGAAATTTACCATCTCATCACTTGCTCACCAATGGATCCTCTGCAGTGAATGGGTGCCGTCAGAATGAGAGTCCAAACAGCTGATAAAAACATCACAATAATCCACAAGTAATCCACATGACTCCAGTCCATCAATTAACATCTTTTGAAGCGAAAAGCTCTGTGCTGGTAAGAAACGAATCCATGATTAAGGCATTTTAACTTTAAATCATCGCTTCTGGCCAAAATACGAGTCCATAATCCATAATAATGCTTCCTCCACGAAAAAGTCCATCCCCTTTTGTCCTCACATCACAATCCACCGACATATTTGTTTAGAACTGTTTAGGACGGTTTTCACTTGTAAACGGTGCTTGATCTCTGCATAATTCTCTCCTGATTCAGACGAGATTACTTTTTCACTGAAGAAAACAATATTATGGATAGAGGCTTAAAGTTAAAAAAAACGTCTTGATGGATTTGTTTCTTACAAACATGCAGCTTTTCATTTCACAAGATGTTAATTGATGGACTAGAGTTCACTTTTTATCAGCTGTTTGGACTCATTCTGACGGCACCCATTCACAGCAGAGGATCCACTGGTGTGCAAGTCATGTAATGCTAAATTTCTTTAAATCTTTCCAGTGAAGAAACAAACTTATCTACATTTTGGATGGCCTGAGGGTGACTACATTTTCAGCAAAAGTTCATTTTTGAGTAAACAGAAATATTATTTTCAGCTGAACCCAAATATTCCTTTCATAATATTTCTTGTGCAAATATTTGCTACTCGAAAGCCAACTGAAAACAGTTAAAGCATAATAACTGATGACAACTTATTTGACTCTCTGATTTGTGCTCTAGATTCTGTCACAAGTGTGGAGCTCAGTCCGGGTGTAGTGTGGGGTATGGGCACATGAAAGCACAGCTGCATTCAAGGAAGGCCTCATTGAGGTCGGCCACGATGACATCATTACTGCTTTCACTCAGGTCCCTGTGAAACCTCTGCTGACCCACACCTTTTCTCATTACTGTCTCTCTCTCTCTCTCTCTCTCGCTCTCTTCCTGTAGTATTTCTCTCAGCTGTGTGAAACAACCTCGTCTCTCACTAACTCGATGAGCAGGCAGGAAAAGAGCCAAAAAACACAGCCGTAAAACTCCACTCTGGAAACACCATCAGGGCCGCCATGTTAAACTGCTGCTGTCTACGGCAGTGACCTACATAGTGAGGACTATGCAGGCATGTTACCAATAGCAACTGTGTTTTTATTTGCCTGCACAGCAAGTTTCTCATAGATTTTTGAAGGAAAACATATGATTTTTTACCTCATTCCTTAATCCAGGAATGACCTTAATCCAGTAATATTGAAGATTATGGTGCAATAAAATTAATTAACTTTATAAATACACTTCTCAAATGAAGAGTAGTGAGTAATGACTTGAATTTGGGGTCTCACGCAAAGCAATCAAATGGATTTGACGACTTTGCATAAAGCAAACGAATCATATGTATTGGCAGAAAAACATGTGTTTTTTATCAGCATCCTAGCTACCGATTTTATGTTCTGTGAACGTTTTTATTAGGTTATGAAAATGTTATTTTCCTTGTTTATTCAGATGTTTTGGAAAACAGCGTGTTTTTGTTAAAATATATTAACATTGATAAAATAAGATAACCAGACTTGTTTTCAGAGAATATATCTTGGACAGAAATTTATTTTTCTTACCCCATTGGCAAATATTTAGTATTGTTTTAAGCATAAACCTAACAAACTTTTGCTTAACATGACAACAACTACTTGTCAATGGGGTAAGAAAAATATGGAAACACTTTACTTAAAGCCTTTATAAATAATGTATTATCAAAACAATTGTTTTACTCCTTGTAATGCACCTTATAATGTATTATATGATCTCATGAATAATTGTATCCACATTTAACATTATAAGACTCATCTATTCATTGCTATATCTTTAGAAAGTATAATGCATTAAAACATGACAAACAAACCTTCAAATATTATAATACATTTTACCTTTGGTTACAATTATTTATGAAAAGATATAATGCAATACAATGTACATTATGAATACCTTATACTTAAATGCATTATATATAAAGGTTTTAAGTGCCAAAAATACATTTAATTATTCATTTAAATATATTCTCGAATTCTCTGAAAACAAGCCTTCTTGTAAAGAATTATTTATTTTAAGGATGTTTGGATGCTTTAATGGAAAGCAAAACAACATTAATGGTTAAGAAAATGATTTTTTAAAAAGACTTTAATGGTATTTTTTTTTCGTCCTGTTTGGAACTTCTCCTTTCCTTATCCTTTTTTGCGCACCATTGACGAAAACTGTTTAGCCTGGAAAAATCAAGGTGGCTGTAATACAATGCATATTGCGTATAATGATCATGACGTGATGTCATGCTGCATTTGCTGTATTTAAAATCATCTCGTTCCACTTTTAGTAACCGATGTCCTCACAAATCCGTCGTGAGTCAAAAGGTTGAATCTTGAGTTGACCTTGGCGTCAACTGGGCAGCTATTTTCCCCCCTCCCCTTTACGTAATGGAAAATGTGACTGATGTTGGACCCCACAAGTATGTCTCAACACTATTGGAGTTCTGCTGAGTCGCCATAGCAAATGAAATAACAGAAAGCTCGAGAAGTTACATTTGCTTTTCCCAAAGAGAGGTAGGAAGGGTTTCTTACATAGGTTGCAGGCCCCTGACACTGGGTTGCAGTTCTTGTCATGACAGGAACAGGTCTGGGCACAGTTCACTCCGAACTGACCAAACTCACAGGTCAGGTTGCAGCTAAAATGAAGAGAAATACAAAGAGCACATACAAAACAGTGATGAAAAGAATCAGTATAAGCACTGTGTACACAGCAACAGGAGTTTCCAGTGAAAATGGAACAAGGCAGTTACAGGCAATTATGTTGATATTGGAAATGCAAGAACAGGGAAGAGGAATTTAGCATTTGCAATGAATGAAACAAGAACAGATTTTCTCTTTTAAAGAAAAGAAGTAAAAATGAATTCTGTTTTAATGTGTTCTCTGATCTTGTCTTTCAGATCTTCGATCAAGTGATGTTTCATCAACCGAAGATAAAGGTGTGATATGATTCATGTGCATTGTGTGGTCCGTATTAGAATAATTTCCAATAGTCTTTAATGTTTAGTGACTGGTCTCACTTGACAGATAGGTTAAAGATAGGTTTGATCAAGTGAAATAAAGTTACTGAAGGAACAATTTGCAGTTCAGAATGCAGATATTACAAGGATGTCATCACTGGCCATTTTAGATTTGAAGGCTGAATATTCTAACGTTTGTTTATTTCATTTTTCAAAAGTTTGAGGTCAGTAGGATTTTTATTTAAATGTACTTAATACTAATTTGATAGTAAAGACAGTTAATTTTTTTTTTTTTTTATGTATTAAGAAATAAACAGAAATCTGAATCTATAAAGATGTCTATTTCAAATAAATGCTGTTTTTTAACTTTCTATTCATCAAAGAGTCCTGAAAAAAAATCTATCAAGGTTTCCACAAAAATATTACATTATAACATTGATAATAATAAGTAATAAATGTTTCTTAAGCAGCAAATCAGCATTTTAGAATGATTTCTGAAAGGATCGTGTGACTTGAAAATTCAGGTTTGCCATTACAGGAATGTTTTTAAATAAAAATAAAAAGTTTAAAACCAACCCCCCAAAAAATAAAAATAAAATAAAAATTATTTAATACTGAAATTATCTTCTGTACAAAGTTTAAGTGAAATCTGAACATTTAAGTGATTCAGACTCATCAATATTAATAAGTCTTGCAATCGTAATTATTAGTGCTGTCAAATGATTAATCGCGATAAATAGCATCCAAAATAAAAGTTTTTGTTTACATAATATATGAGTGTGTACTGTTTTATTTATAATGTATATATAAATATAAACACATGCATGTATATATTTAAGAACAAATATGAAATATAATAATATAAATATATAGATGTATATACATGTAAATATTTTCAAAATATATACTGTATGTGTATTTATATATACATAATAAATAATCAATGTACACATACATATATTATATAAACAAAAACTTTTATTTTGGATGCGATTAATCGCGATTAATCGTTTGACAGCACTAGTAATTATACCCAACAGAGTATCAAAAATGCTTTCCTTCTGTTATAAGGGCAAAGATATGCTTTTCCTCACAAAACATACACTTATGTGTTTATGTGATACTCCCCTGAGTATCACCATGTCTTTCTGCGATGGACATGTTTAGTGTCTCGATTTACAAAGAATCAATGCATATTTAACCATTTTTGGTGTCCTATTTAGCAAGGTTTGCTCTTCTTTAAACCATTTAGCATGAGTCTTTGGGTTTTTCTGTGATTCATTGGTCAATGAAAACAGGCCTAGATATCAAGATGACCTACATTTGTGCATGACTCAGATGTGACTTACTATGTCCCATAGAAGCCAGGGTCACAGAGACACTCTCCTGTGGCAAAATGGCAGTCTCCATTAAAACAATGGCTGCAGTCTTTTTCACAGTTTTCTCCATAGGTGCCGTTAGGACAGCGCACCTCACAGCTGAATACAGAGAGAGAGATGCAAAGAGAAAGAGGTAGAGGTTATGCAATTGGTCAATTCAAAGACTATTTCAGTTTTCATCAAAATAATCTCCAAAAAAATACTTAAGGAGCAACATATAAAAGTTTCAGAGGTGAATTCACTAAAACTTTGTACACTTCCACTTTTGGGAATGATATTTCATAGCAAAAACATATATTTCATAGTTTTATTTACTAATCACGTGCAATTTAGTTTAATCAAGCTGGTTTACAGCACCATTATAATTCTCTTAATTGCAAATATTTGTATTATAGATTGTGCTTCGTTCATAAAAATCAGCAATATTTGCTGGTTAACATTTTATTTATTTATTTTTTATTTCATTTATTAACATTTACACTACATTCAAATGATTTTTTTTATTTAAATGTTATTAATACTTTTATTCAGCAAGGATGCGATTAAATTAATCAAAAGTGACAGTAAAGACAACTGTTTCAAATACATTTCTAACTATTTTCAACATTGATAATAATAAGAAATGTTTCTTGAGCAGCAAATGATGTGACACTAAAGACTGGAGTAATGATGCTGAAAATGCAGATAGTGTATGTAAATAAACAGCTCTGTCAGTAGCATAATTCCTTTTTTAGTGAATTCCCCCCTCACTTCTCAACTTTGTAACGGTTAGCTACAGTTGCTGAAAATCTGTACCGATCTCCAATCCAGCCGGGATTGCAGTGGGAGCACTTCCCGTTGATGCGGTTGCAGTAATGACCGTCTTTGCACGGCGGACACTGATCCTTACAGTTCTCTCCGAAGTAACCCTCTGCACACAGCTGATCACATTTTGTCCCATTCCAGCCGCTCTCACACGTTTCACAGTGACCCTCCGTCACCTTACAGGGCTGCTGGCCTTTACAGTGGCCACACCTGGATCAACAGAAACAAGAAAAGACCGGATGGTTCAGGTACAGTCAAAACCAGAATACAATAAAGATGGTTTTCTTACTCCAGTAGGAATATCTAAACATTCTTATATCAAGGTACAAATAAAAGTACCATAAGATATTAAGTCTTTTTTTTTTTCAAATCAAAGTGAGTTTGTGTTTAAAACAAGAACAAATATCTGCCAACGAGGTCAAAAAATTTTACTTGATTCAAAAGGAAAACTATATTAGTTTTCTTACCCCATTGGAAGTATTTTTTTTTAAACTCACTTAATTTTGATATATTATTCAGAAAATATCTGGATGTATTGATTGAAGGATTTTTAGACATTTGTATTGTCTCTACAATTAATCCAAAATGCCGCTGCAAGATTAATCTTTAATGAGCCGAAAAGAACGCATGTCACACCGCTGTTCATCAATTTGCACTGGCTACCAGTAGCTGCTCGCATTAAATTCAAGGCATTAATGTTTGCCTACAAAACCACCACTGGCTCTGCACCCCTTTACCTAAATTCATGACTTCAGAGTTATGTGCCCTCTAGAAGCTTGCGTTCTGCAAGTGAACGACACATTATTGTGCCATCTCAAAGAGGCACAAAATCACATTCACTGACTTTTCCATTAACTGTTCCCTCCTGGTGGAATAACCTACCCAACTCAATCCGAGCAGCTGAGTCCTTAGCCATCTTCAAGAAACGACTAAAAACACATCTGTTCCATCTTTATTTGACCCTCTAACTCTAGCACTTTCTATTCTATTTAATTCTACTTTATCTACATTTATCTTCTTTTTTTATTTAAAACTCTAGCTTTCTATTTTTTTATTCTATCTATTTGTTTTTCTTTGTGTGTGTGTGTGTGTGTGTATAATATATATATATATATATATATATTGCAAAACTAACAAAAATACTTTTTTTTTTTTGCAATGATGTTGTGGCAATACAATTAAACAGAACACCAATATTCTGTACACAGATTTTTTAAAAACTGTTTTGCAAATTATATAGTGAAATATGCTGATTTGATGCTTTTATTATTGGTGCTCAATTATGAATAATTGTTCTTCATATTATCAAAATTGAGTTTTTGCTGCATTTTGTGGTAACTCTAATATTTTATTTTCAGGATTCTTTGATGAATAGATGCTAGAAAGTTTAAAACAACAGCATTTGTTTGAAATATAAATATTTTAATATTATAAATACCGTACTGTGACTTTTGATCAATTTGATGCACGTCTACTGAAAAAAACGAATTAAATAATTAATTAATTAATTAATAGTTAATTAAAAAAAAAATCGTACTTGCCCCTTTTGTATGATAGTACATCACAATTTCCACAAAAAAATATTAAGCAGCAAAACTTTTTTCAACATTGATAATAATACAAAATGTTTCTTGTGGAGTAAATCAGCATATTAGAATGATTTCTGAAAGATCATGTGACACTGAAGACTGGAGTAATGCTGCTGAAAATTCAGCTTTGCATCATAAAAATAAATTACATTTAATAAAATATTTCAAAATAGAAAATAGTTTTTTTAAATTGTAATAATATTTCAAAGTATTACATTTTACAGTTTTTTTTTAATTAAATAAATGCAGCCATATTAAGTATAAGGGACTCTTGTACTGTATATAACTTTTTCCTCACCTGTTTCTGCAGTTCTGTCCATAGAAGCCAGCTGGACACGGCTCCCGGCATAGCTTTCCTCTGTATCCGGGTTTACAGGTACATGATCCATCCACAGGGTTACACTTCCCGTTTGTGCACTGACAGTGCCGTTCACAGCGCTGACCCCAGAGCCTCTCCCTGCACTGACATCGGCCCGAAAACTGCTCACAAGGCGAGTTGTTACACACACACGGAGCGCCACAGTTACGGCCGAACCAGCCAGGGTTGCAGATGCACCGGCCCGTGTTCTGGTCGCACACCGAGTTTATGCTGCAGTAGCAGTTGTTGTTGCACTGCGGCCCCCAGTAACCGGCATGGCAGGTGCATTTGCCCGTCTCCTGGTCACATTTCCCTTTCTGACAGTTGCAGGGCTTCTCGCAGTTCTCACCCCAGCGGTTTGGGTAGCACGTGCACTTCCCGGTCACATCGTCGCATTTACCGTTAGGGTGACACGTGCACATGCCCTTGCAGTCTGGACCCCAGAACTGAGCGGGACACTCTAGAAGAGTCAAAAAAAAAGCACAGGTTGTAGTTTACAGTGTTAAAAGGTAAAGAAACATGTTTACTGTGCAACTGGGAAGCTGAAAGCATATCAGACAATATTTTATGTTGATTATAAAACTAAAATTGGTCAGTTAAATAAGTTCTTTCACCATAGCATAAAGTGTTTATTTTGTAAACACAATTCGACAACACTTTCTATGAAGCCCATTTTTATAACACATGATACGGGTATTCTTAAGGCATTATAATGAACGCATAATGCATTATTAAAAAACCATTTCATCTCATAAATAATCATAATTATAATAGATTATAAAACTCAACTTTTATGATTATTTATAACACGCAATAAACACCATGTTAAATCCACTTAATTTACAATGGATTATACGTCTCATATCTTGACATTATTTATTTAAGATCTGTATAGAGTATTTTACTGAGATTACAATACATATAGTTCAAATCAAATGTGCCATATTACACATTCATCTGATCAGATATCTGATCTTATGGCTGTTTTAAGAAAAAATATTATTTTTATTATTATTGTTGTTATTATTTATAAGTGATCTTTGTCTGCTTTAAGTAAAGTAACAAGTTAACAATGGCAAGATATGAGACTTATAATATATTATAACTATGGGAAATATAATCCATTGTAAGTTAAGTGGATGCATTGTGTTCATTGTGTGTTATAAATCATCATAATCTTAAAAGCTATAACCACAAATAAGTAAATATTGTAATGCATGATTACTCATGAGATGATAAAACAAGTTTTTTTTATAATACATTATTATGCTTTCATTATAATGCCTTAAGAATACTCTTATAATGTATTATAAATATGGGCTTCATAGAAAGTGTTACCTAAAAGGCTGCTTATAAGCATGATACACTGTATATAATATAATACCATTCAAAAGTTTGGGGTTGGTAATGATTTTTAAACATTTTATAAAGAAGTCTCTTCTGCTCACCAAAGCTGCTTTTATGTGATCAAATTAATACAGTAAAAACAGTAATAATATTACAATTTAAATTAACTTTTTTTTTTTTACTTTTTTTAAATTAATTTTAATATATTTTAAAATGTAATTTATTCCTGTGATGAAAAGCTGAATTTTCAGCATTACTCCAGTCTATAGTGTCACATGATCCTTCAGAGATCATTCTAATATACTGATTTGCTGCACAAGAAAAGTTTCTTATTATTATCAATGTTGAAAACGGTTGTGCTGGTTAATATTTGGGCATTGTAATACATTTTTTTTTTAGGATTCTTTGATGAATAGAAAGTTCAAAAGAACAGCATTTATTTGAAATAGAAATCTTTTGTAACATTAAAATATCTTTACTGTCTCTTTTGATCAATTTAATCTTAATGCATCCCTGCTGAATAAAAGTATGAAAAAAACGTTACTGACCCCAAACTTTTGAATGGGAGTGAATTGAAATAAATATTAATTTGTGTTTTTCCCTATTCACGTGGTATTGGTTTTGTCATTAGAAATGAAAAGTCATTTTAGAAGTGAAGGAACTTTATGAAAGATTATGATATTTCTTCTTTAGGAAAAGAGACATATTTAAAGTATCAATTGGGTCAATTTTTGAGTTGCTAATGTTAACAGCGTTTTATTTTTTTCTCACAGTTTTCTTATTTTGAAGTACATGCCTTTAAAAGAAGAATTTGGAGAGGGACATAATGAAGGATTTGACTGTTTTTATAAATAGCCTTTTGTTTTGATCATAACATTGGAACATTATGATTTGCTATTGCAAGTCATATTCTTAAGAGCAACTTATTGGACAAAAATATGGATATAGTGTTTTAGGCCACTAACCTGAAAAATGAAAGAGTGTAAATTTTAAATGCATATATCTGCAAAATATTTTTTGAGCATATTAGCATATTGATGACATTAAAGCTAACTGACGTGGAGTAGAAGGCAAAAATTAGTTTTTAATGATTAAAATTAGCTTGAACTCACTTGTGTCACAACTTGCCCCAAAATATCCGTGACGACAGCGGCATTCGTTTGGTCGGACACACACCTCGTTCTCATTACAAGTGAAGTTACCTTCGCAGAGCGCTGAGGGGAGAAGGACATAATCAAGATATAAATCAAGTGACACTCAGGAAGTGATCTAACATACAGGAAATGACACTTACGTGTTAAACACTCTTCGCCTTGCTGCGCCCATCCGCTGCAACACGTAAGCCCTGGTGACCTGATGATAAGATGCAAAATCAAGGTCAAGGTAAGTGCACTGGCTTATTAGTTAAGGAATATTCAATCTTTATTGCATTAAACTGCTATCTGAAAGGACAGCGGATCATTAAACATTTGCGTCAGAATATTTTGCAAATGCCCTGACCAAAGTTTCATCTGTCCGTGAAAGATTTAAGCATGTGGCTCTTGAGGAATATTGCAAATGTCTGGATGCCATCTGTAGCTCCTCCGGAGCTTCACAAGCGCAGATGTTTCAGATAGCAAACATATACTGACTCGCATCCAGTCACACAAACACAAGCGTAAGCATTCATTCCATTCTCCACTCTCTCAGCAGCACTAACTTTGTTGCATCGTCAGATAAGTGACTGGATCCAAAATAAGGCCTGATTTGATTAGTAATGCAAATATCCTTCATTAGACCAGTAATTTAGTCCAATAAACAGTCTGGACTTCATATTAATAGATACGTAAAAAAGCTTTGAAACAGCTTTTCAGAATATTAAATTGAGCTTGTTTAAATCCAAAATATAAAATGTCTGTATTTATTTACTTAAAAAGAAGAAAAAAAATCTCATTTGCAGTTCTTCATGCACCAATTCTGAATACATTTTCAGTGATTAATGACTTAAATTTGGTTCACTTTCCTCACATGAAGCTATCTTACGGCTTCAGAAGAATTGAAATATAGTGCATGAGTCATTATGCATCTCCTTTGTGTTCCACAGAAGAAAGTAAGTCATATGGGTTTGGAACGACATGAGCGTGAGTAAATGATGACAGAAGTTTCATTTTTTTTTGCATGAATTACTCTTAATCCATCACATATGATCCCGGCGGAATTTTGCATGTGTGTGCGGTGGATGTTTTATTCAAAGCATCTCACAACAGGCCTGCTGCAGCAACTTGCATGCCTTTCTTTGAAAGAAAATGATGGGGGGAAGAAAGAGGAATGGGTTCAGGACACAATTAGGGCCTGAATTGAACCCATGTCTCCCATATGAGCACCACAGCACAATGTATCTGAAGGTTTCAACATGTTTGTAGACTAATATAATACCATTTAAAGGTTTGGGTCAGTTTTTTTTTTTTAAAGAAATTAATACTTTTATTCAGCAAAGATACATCAAATTGATCAAAAGTGACAGTAAAAACATCTACAATGCCGCAAAAGATGTCTATTTCAAACAAATGCTGTTCTTTTGGACTTTTGACAATTGTATTATGTACAATAATGTACCATTCAAACGTTTGGGTTCAGTAAGATTTTAATTTGATTATTATTTTATTTTAAAGAAATTAAAGCTTCTATTTGGCAAGGAAAGCATTAAATTGATTAAAAGTGTCAGTAAAGAAATGTAAATATAATGCTGCTGTTTTGAACTTTCTATTCATCAAAGAATCCTGAAAAAAATGTATCAGTTTTTTCAATTTTTTTTAATCAAACACTGTTTTCAACATTGATAATTATAATGAATCTTGAGCAGCAAATCAGCATATTAGAATGATTTCTGAAAGGCAAGCAATGGCTGCAAAAAATTCAGCTTTTCATCACAGTAATAAATTATATTTTAAAATATACTCAAATAGAAAACAGTAATTTTAAATTGTAATAATATTTCACAATTTTTACAGCATTTTTGATCAAATAAATGCAGCCTTGGTGAATGTAAGATACATTTTCAAAAACATACAAAAAAAACATACTTTTGTATTGCAGTGTATATCAAGCGATTTAATGGAAAACATGTGTAAGAGCAGTTTCATTTAAAGACTCTCTAACATTCCATGCATGAAAAACAAAATGATCTTCCTACTTTTCTTTAAACCTTTCAAATTATCCCCGCTATCTCTACTTCAAGTGGCTTCCCCTTAAAATGTAATACTCTCTAAGTGCTCCTTGGATATAAGACACATGCCGCCCCTCATATTCCTCCACATGTGACCCCAGAGAAGCCTTGTCCACACTTTGGCTTCCTCTGAAGCGTGGGGGCCGCTCTCTGCCTTCAGTCAGAGTTTGTTTAGCCTTTGTGTGCGTGTCTTAGCCAGATGATCTACACCACAGCCCTGACTTCTCTGCTCTGTGTCAAACCCAACATACACACCACAGCCAGAACGTGAAGCTATGACTGTGGATGAAAGCTTAAACGAATGGAAATTGAGCATCAGTCAACAGCTTGAGGGCAAAACCTGATTCAGCAACAATAATGTTCTGCGTGGAAATTCTGAGCAATTTTGTAAAACGAACATGAACTTCCTGTCAACGTCTGTGGTTGGTGAGAATCTCGGTTTGTGAGAATACACACTAGATCGCATCTGGTGTGTGATATTGATTTTTTACAACAGTTCAATAAACAAGAAGTTAATTAAGAGACTTGCGCTTTAGACACCATATTTCCTGTTTTTGCGCTATTTCGACAACAAAAAATAACTCCAAACAAAACCACAGCGCTGTTTTGCGTCTCTGAGCAACATGACGCCGTTTTGTTCCTGAATGAATCAATCGTTTAAATGATTCGGTTCAATCGTATTGACTCACTTATTAACAGTGACTTGCTGCCACCTACTGGCAGCTTTAATTTCACATTCAGAGTATCTTTTATTATTTAAATAATTTCAAATATCAGTATTCAAAAGATAATGGACACTTTTAGAAAAAAAAAGTCTTTATAAAGGTCAAAATGCCCATAAAATGTAAAAATCAGTTAAAACTTATTGGAAAAGATTTATTTCTATCAGTGTGAACTGACCACTGCACAGAATATGAAGAATATCAAGTCAGCTGTCCACGGCAGTCCTTAAGATGCCAGCACAATATCGTCTAATTATCGTTATCGATAAAATCCCAGAAAATATCGAGATATAATTTTTTGTTAATATCGCACACCCCTACAGTGAACATGTTGGGGCAAGTGACAGACTGGTATGTCGGCCAGGCCAATTCATTGACCATTTAGAGATTATCACCAGATTCACCATGCTCAATTCAAAGTATTATTGTAAATATTGTGTTAAATAAATACCCATTCAATTTCAGCGATTCTACCATTAAAAGTATAGTTCAAAAGTTGGGGGTAAGTACTTTTTTAAACTAATACTTTTATTCAGCAAAGATGAATTAAATTAATCAAAAGTGACAGAAAAGTCATTTATAATGTCACAGAATATTTCCAATTTTCAAAAAACTGCTGTCCTTTTGAACTTTTCATTCATCAAAGAATCCTGAATGCCAGTTTCCGACACAATAATAAGCAGCACAACTGTTTTCAATATTGATAATAATAAGACATGTTTCTTGAGCAGCAAATCATTATATGTGACCCTGGACCACAAAACCAGTCTTAAGTCGCTGGGGTATATTTTTAGCAATAGCCAAAAATACATTGTATGGGTCAAAATTAATGATTTTGAATTTATGCCAAAAATCATTAGGATATTAAGTAAAGATCATGTTCCATGAATCCTTTCAGATGATGCATAAATCTCAATTTCTAAAAATTGACCCTTATGACTGGTTTTGTGGTGCAGGGTCACATATTAGAATGATTTCTGAAGGATCATGTGACACTGAAGACTGGACTTATAATGCTGAAAATTCATCGTTGACATAACATGAATAAATTACAGTTGAAAATATATTAAGACAGAAACAGTTAAACAGTAAATTGTAAAAATACTTCACAGTATTACTGTTTTTACTGTATTTTTGATCAAATAGACGCACCCTTGGTGAGCATAAGAGACTACTTTTAAAAATGAGCTCAAACTTCTGAAAGGTAGTGTATAGTATGGAAGTATGGTGATTATTTCTTTGCACTACTCTCAGTCCTGGATCACTTGATGGAAAAGAGTAGCTTTGACATTTTGATAACTCCTTTTATGTAGTTTGAAGCAGATGATCTGCGGAAGGTTTGATTGAGAAAAAATAAATGTCAACCTTAATTATAAAAGGTGTAAACATAATTTTTTGGATGCATGAGAACAGGCTCAAAAATTCCCCCAGTTTGAAATTCACTGTGGAAATGCCTCTGATAACCGTTACATAAATCATCGTCCATCCTGCTCGGCATTGGCCATTAAAATAGTCAATCGTTAAATTGTGAAGGTCTGTGCAATTTGTAAATGTTTTGATTGGTTATTTAATAGATTTATTTGGACATCAACATTGATCAAGACTCTGATGAGCCTTCTACATCCATTCTTAAAGGGACAGTTCACCCAAAAATGAAAGTTTTGTTGTCATTTACTCATCCTCATATTGTTCCAAACCTGTATGAATTTCCACCTCCTGTTGAACAGAAGAATGTTGATAAACAAACAGTTACTGGTAGCCATTGATTTCCATAGTATGAATCCAATGGATACCAGTAACTAATTTCACATTCTTCTTCTTCTTCTTCTTCAAAAAATCTTCTTTTGTGTTCAGCAGGTGAAAGAAACTCATAGAGGTTTGGAGGGTGAGTAAATGATGACCGAATTTTCATTTTGGGATGAACTCTCCCTTTAATGAAATGTAGGTCATAGATACAGTATGTTGTGGCTAGATGTCGAACCCTCAGTGACCTCTGTGATTAGGTTAGGGAAGAGTTTACAATCTGTAGCGACTGTGCAACTGTACAGGTCATTTTATTTTATGTTTCAAACTCTGAAATAATGAGTGGAGTACAGTAAACTGAAATATTATTACAAGATCTTTGATATAGAATGAGGCTTATTGTTTTTGTCCTTTAAGCGAATATAAAACATTTGCATGTGCTTTAAAAAGTATTTTAATGCCAATTAACGTAGGCTTTTATACAATATCTAAACTGTGCCACGACTGTGCTTGAATATTTGGTGTCGCCCCCTATCCCTCAATGTGTGTCAGTGAACCAGATGTGAAACAGGATGACTGACACACATCAGATTCAAATCACTATTTGGAACAACATCACAAACAACTTTAGTAGAGTTTTAAAAGTCACTAATCACTTATTTCTGTACACTTTCGTGTATATATTATGATTTATTACTTTATAACAATCAGAAATAAGAAAAATAACAAACAACTTGGCCTTATCTTTAACTTTAAAAATAAAGATTAATGTAAAAGATCTGTGATTGTTTTACTTTAACTCTTAATTTAATATACTACTACATGTTCACAACTGTTTTCTTGAAGCTCACAGAAATAGTGTTTAATTGCCATTAATTAGGCTACTGCTGCATTTAATAAACGTTGATTTAATAACTTTTGATTTCCATACCTATTCACATTGTACTGGCCTTTGTACTTGCTTAATATCGTGCATTTCGTCTACCATACGATCAGAAGACATTAATGCTTTCTTTTATTTCCTTTACCCCCTAGAAGTTATTCATCCGACTTACCCTGGAACTTTGCACACGTTCCTACCCTTTGGATTGAGTTCTTGACTGAAAACAGGGCACAAGCATAGAAGCAAAAGCAGTAAAACCGCTAATTTTAGATCCATGGTAGAAGAAACAGCATCTCTCCATGCGCCTCTTCTGCTCAGCATTCCTTTTCTTTACAATCTCTAGAAGTTCAGACGGGTTATTCTGTATCTCCTAAATCGACTTAAATCGGTTGGAAGTTAATTTATCCGCATAAATCGTTTATCCGCTCTCTTTCAGACTCCAAGGGCTGAGGCAGAGAAGAGAAAAGAGGAGGAGAGGGCGCACAGAAGTTATAAAGCCAAGCTGTTATTCCCTCCGTCCAGCCCCAGTTCCTGAGGAGAATTTATGCCTTTATTATGCGCTCCAAACACTGGTGGATGTAACTGGTGCATTGCTGGACACTTCTGACACCCTAGCTGATATCCCCAGTTTTCCGCTATTATTTCCAAAAATGCAGATTTTCAGAGAGGATATGCTGCTTCAGAATGCGTCAAGAAAAAAAAGTTCTGCAAAACTTTATGCGCGTCCATTTTGAAAAACAAAAGGAACTTTAAAACGGGTCGTGCTCTCTTTTCAGAAGGGAAATTCCTAATTGGTGATATCCTATCGCCGGCTCTTACTCTTGGGAATTCGGTGCGCCTGCTCTCTTTGGCGTGCAGCGGTTTCCTAAATTCTGACCGAAACCACCCGAGCAGCTCCTCATCGAGTGGGTGTGACTATAGTAGGCCTATATGCTTAGGTCTTAACCGTGGACCCATCCAGCCCCCCTTACTAACCCCGTCAACATGCTTACTAACCCCGCGCAAACGCATTCACGCTGCCATGTCATTAATGCGCACAAGTTTACCTATGTAATAGACTTTTGTTGTTTTATGTAATATAATAATTACAACCTACCCATAATTATAACCACTAAAAGAGAAATATTGGCATTTTAGAAGTAAATAAACAAATACACGTGAATAGATAAATAGATTAGGCCTACACTCTAAAAAATGCTGGGTTAAATACAACCCAGTGCTGGGTAAAATAGGGACAAACCCAGCAATTGGGTTGTTTTGACCCAGCCGTTGGGTTAAATGTTTAACTTCTGGGTAGTAACCCCACCGCTGGGTTTGTCCCTATTTTACCCAGCACTGGGTTGTATTTAACCCAGCATTTTTTAGAGTGTAGTCTTTGCTACCTGACTTTCCAATATAGACCTATAAATACTATGGGTTATAAGCCTAATATGGGTTGAAGTCACACAGTACAAATATTTTTACATAGAAGATTTTTATTTAAAAGCAGCCATGCTGTCTTCCTTTCTTTTCTTTCTTTTTTTTTTTTTTGAAGCAGATGGGTTGGTGTTTAACGTGTTTCATATTGTTGTGGACATTTTCACAAATAGCAAAATACGTGCATTTTTCGTAGTTATCTTGAATTTACATTGGTCCATTCCCTTTACAGATTCTTCCTCTCATTTATGAGGCATTTTAAATATATTTTTTGTAAATTATAGTACAGATCACGGACCTACAGTTTTGCGGTTTGAATAAGTGAACTCATTTTTTTAAATTATTTTGTTTATGAATAACTTTTGGACATCTCCAGATGTTTTGTCAGCTTAGGTAAGTAGTTTATTCTCAGTATTGTAAAAGTGAATTACTTTAACAATGCAACGGCTCCCCCCTCTGTTTATGTAACGAACGTCACAAACACAACTGCAAGAGCAGAACTAAACGACAAGAGAGTAACAGCAAAACAAAATGGCCCGGCCCGGCCACCTCGGCCACTGTGCCCCCTCACCTCTGGTGCCGTCTCCGTAGTGGGCGCCCTGATTTTAGTCGGTGAGGCAAGGTACTGCCCTGGGAAGGTCTTCCAGGCTGTTAAATACACAGATTAAAAGCGAAATGTTTTCATTTCGGTTCGTTCTTAGCAAAAAAAATAATAATGTTTTCGTTCAGGTTATGCAGAGCGAAATAAGAACAGTGCTGCATTTAGAAATAATTCGTATTAACTTTGCTATTATTCTTGAATTTTCAAACTGGTAACACTTTGCACTTTGCAGTTTCGAATTATGCCTTTACTGTATGACCAAAAATTACGACCTACAATCCCTGCCGGTACGAGACTCGAACCCACAACCTTTGGCAACTCATGTGGCATTATCCCAGATGATTGACAGTATTGGCATCTTGTCAGGAAGAAGTCACGTGGTTAGTGTGTAGCGTTACTGTAGAGTCAAGATTAATGGCAAGGGCAGAATGAACCTCAGACATGTGCAAGTATGTTTGACCTTTAGAAAGCCTTTACAGACGCAAGAGATCCCACATCCAGATGTCCAGAACACTTAATCATAACTTTTAAATGGTAGGCTATCTAACAATTTATATATTTATTATAGTACAGACTAACGTACATTGCAGACTAACTTTGCATAAAAAAAATGTAAAGAGTTTGCACACCATTTAATAGTTTGAATAGCTTTATTTTTTTTATTTTGAAATAAATTAATACTTTTATTCAGCAAGGATGCATTAATTTGGTCAAATGTGACAGAAATATTTTGTTATGATGTAGAAGTCTTTTCTATTTCAAAATAAATAAGAAATGTTTATTGAGCACCAAAATCAGCATGTTAGAATGATTTCTGAAGGATCATGTAACATAAAATTAAACATGACCATCACAGCAACACATTAAAATATACATTTTAACCTATGTTTTATATAGAATTTAAACTATATTTTGAAGTATATTAAAATGGAAAACAAAATTCTACACAGTTTGTGTATGGGTATAATTATAATGCTAAAAAAAGTTAATTAATTTAAAGCATCAATTGACCTGTTTTGTGGACAATTGTGTCCTGTTTTAATAACAAATCACAAAGGCCATCCATAATGTGGACGTACTGAACTCAAATGCCATATTTCCATGTTATCCTCTATATACAGTGGCCCCAAACTCTAAGGCACCTAAACCACACTTAAAAATGTATGCATGTCATTGCATTAAATAACAAGTGGCATTTTTAGGCAAAACAATTAACAAGCACAATAAATCATTCATAATTTCATATGTGTTGAGTGCTTATACCTAAAAGAATATGCATGCTTTGACAAGACTATTTCTGTCTCCTACAGATAATGGACCTCAGCAGAAAGTTGTTGGGACAGAAGATGTTTGAGCAGTTTATGAAGAGGACGTTCTACGGTCAGTTTGTGGCAGGGGGGGACCATCAGTCCATCAGGCCTGTAGTGCAGAAGAACCAAGCGTATGGAGTGGGAGCTGTGCTGGATTATAGCATAGAAGAAGATCTCTCACAGGAAGAGGCTGAGAGGAAAGAGATGGGGTAAGTGCTCTCTTCTGCTCCCTCCATCCACAAACTACCGTGTTTAAGCTGCTTCAATTGATTTATAGGTACCAAGGTGACTGGTAAGATTTGTGAGCAACTTAACATAATACAATGTCTATCGTCTAGATACGAGAATGTTACTCAAGACATTCAGCTTAAGATTTATTTTATGATAGATAGATAGATAGATAGATATATTATTTTATTCATCAAGGATGCATTAATTTGGTCAAAAGTGACAAAACTCTTTTTTAACAATGTATTTATATTTATATTTATATTTCAAATGCAGTTCTTTTGTCCTTGCTATTCATCAAAGAAATAATACATTTTCCTTGAGCATCAAATCAGCATTTTAGGCTGATTTCTGAAGAATCATGTGACAGAAAATTAAATTTTGCCACCATAGGAATAAATTACATTTTAAAATATAAATTTTAAATATATATATTTTTCTTAAAATAGAAAACAGTTATAAATATTTCACAATATTTCTAAATATTCAATTTTTTAAATATTTCACAATATTAAA
>NW_015537962.1:420209-426309 GCF_001515605.1 Sinocyclocheilus anshuiensis
TACATACATACATACATACAGTTATTCACCATCTGCAGTGCTTTAAAAACTGCAAGAAATACACTCTCTGTTGATAGGCAAATTTTACTGAAGACATTCAGCTGAACATTTAACGAGTCTAAAGTCATTTATTTGCAGATTACATGAGCCAGACCTGACCAATTAAGGGCCAACTAAATAAATCAGTGTTATAGATCACACCAAGTATAAAAACAGAATGTAAATGAGCACAATTATTTTGTTTTGCTCCATAGAGCAATAGAGCTTCATTTGCTTAATTTAAAGCAACTAATTAAGAACTTTTGCTCTCCTAATATCAACCTGCTGTTTTGGGAAATTAGTTTAGTTGAATCTTTAAGTCAGTGTTTTGAAAACTTTCTCCCTTTCGTACCCTCCTATTTTGCTTGGCAGCATGATTCCAAAATCTTTGGGTCTGAATCAGTCTTCAAGACCAGCTTTGCATCACACATAACTACTTTTCGGCAGAGGGCCTAGAGGTTAATGGCCGTGCTGTGATTTGTGCTCATGCAGAGAGCCTACAGAAATAGACTGAGATTTGATCTTCTGTCACAGATGTAAACAAAGAAACAATATCCTATTGGTTGTTTCAGTCAAGGCCCATTGTTTCTGATTGGCTTATGTTGAGGGTATCAACACGCTCACTGTTTAGGAATTTCATCTTGTGGTACACAGACAGATATAGAGCTGTTCTTTATTTCCACAAGCAAAAGTTTTCTAGTCATTTGTGCTGTGTTGTGATATCAGTGGGGTGATTTTTTTTGCGTGGGGTGATGGCAAGCATCACTATTACTATTGCACATATTTAGGGTTAGTGAATTGAACAAATCCCCCATTTTGGGAATTAATTATTGCGTAGAGGTGGTGTCTGAAGACCCTAAAAGAAAAAATTATAGACTTTTTGTTATTGGTCAACATGGAGCATGGGGATCATCCCAAATATATTTGGTAGTGAGTATATATACTGTGTATATATATATATATATATATATATATTCATTATCGATAAATATATACATTTATGTGTGCACATATATAAATATGTTTTTATTTATTGAAATTTATTAATTTTAGTGCTTCAGCTTAAACTTATTTCAGTTATTTGCCAAGGTATCATTTCTAATTTTTGTTTATTTTTAATTTTTCATCTGATATTTATATTTTATTTTATGTAATTTCAGCTTTATTTATTTATTTTTTTGCATTAAAAAAAATGACATTTATCTATTTACACAAAATATTATTATTATTATATTATTTTAAATTATATTATATTAAAATATTATTATTCTTTTTAAAATATTATAATATATTACAATACAATTTTTTATGTTTTATAATTTTATTAAAATAGCTAGCTAAATCTGATGCAAAGCATCTCTTATGAATGAATGAATGAATGAATGAATGAATAGATTTAGTTTCAGTTTTAGGGATAATAACAATAATAAAATGACCAATAATTAACTGTAATAATCCTGTTCGATTTTGACTTTTTGTAATGCCCTAGCAACCACCCAATGCATATTCAGCTTTCTGAATAAGATTAAAAATATGCTCTCAAATGTAATTTATTTCCTGTTTGTCAGCCTTACTGAAACATTTAAACACATTATGTGGCAAATAGCAGACGGTTTTTATTTCACACAACTTGTATATTAGTTGCAGTCTGGGCTAGTTAGAAATGCAGTATGTCTTCTTGCTGGTTTGTTCTTAATAATTCTGAAGGTAACTTTTTGTCATTCATCCTAACCTGGAACTGAACCTGTGAACTTTCTGTTATCAGTCCAGGTCCTTAACCATTAGCCTCACCCACATTTCAACAGCTGTGACAACGTTATGGCATTTGATTAAAAAAAAAATGTCTTAATTTGTTCTTGTCATTGACCTTTTGGAAATGACAGAGAGTCAGTGCTGTCCCCGAGGGTCTCCTGCTGGAAATATAAATGAAATGTATTGAATAAGTACTGAGAGAGAGAGAGAAAGAGACAGAGATATAGATGATATGCCAGTTGGATTATGAGGAAAAGCCAGTGATACAGAGTGAGATCCAATAAATGGACTTCTCCACATCACTGCTCTCATTTCTGAACGCAGCTGTCAGAGGTCTGAGCAATTTTATAGGCGTCTCTCCTCAGATTACTCTGTGGCTATGAAGTGCAGTTCTCTCCATCGCCTGAGAGGGGCGCTACATCACCACGATCGCTCTCCTCACAGACAAAATGAGCTGAAATGGAGCGTTTATTGGAAATGCTCTTTACAACCACAGAGGACCCTGGCTGGTCACTGGCTAATAAAAGCTAATTTATGTTCGTGATGTGCGTTTTAGAGCCTCTGCCCCTATCAATATTGCATTAACATCCACCCCAATGGATCCTGTAATGCTGTTATACAGAATAGAGTGCTCAGCTTGGCTTTTCTGCATTATCAAGGGTGTGATAGAGGGAGAATGCTGGAGGATGTGGCATTTGAGTAGGCTGCCATCTAATATGCAGGAACCCAGGGCTGATCATTCCATGAGTTCTCAGACGCCGTTCTTGCCATGTATCATTTTGTATGTAAAAGCTGTTATTGTTAAGTCTTGGTTTGGTGCAGACAGCCATTATTAGAATAACAACCATCGGTCCACTGTAATTGACTTGCATGTATTGATTTTATTAATTGTCTGCTGTATAACATTCAGCTGTCTGTCCAAGACAATCCCACAAAATCTCTGTGCTTGAATCACAATGAATGAAATAAATAAAAAAATAATTTTACAAGTATCACATGTATGCTGATTGCTTTGCAGCCTGAAATGAAGACAGACACATTTTTTGTTTTATCCAGCTGTATTTACTCAGTGTAACTTATGACACTCAAGTGTCACCAACATGTCAGAAAAAAATAAATAAATAAAAAAAATAAAATATATATATATAAACAGAATCACCGAGTTGGAAAAAGGATCACCCCCTCCGAAAAATGACTTGTAAAGTCAATTAGGTGTAGCTAATCACCTTCTCAATGGCACACAGAGCCGTTTGACTTTCAACTGTGATCAGCTGTGGTCATTTTGATTAGTTCAGCCTGAAAAGCTCTTTCCTGGAGCATTTCAGTCCCTGGTAGTGCAACTGAAGCAAACAATCAACTATGGGTGGCAAGGCACTCTTAAAAGATCTCTGGGATAAAGTTGTGGACAGGCACAAGTTAGGAGATGGATGCAAAAACAATTCAAAGGCTCTATCAATGCTTAGAAGCACAGAGAAGTCTATTATTAAGAAGTGTAAGGTACTGGAAGGTATTTGGTACAACACAGATCCTCCCTGGATCAGGATGTCCTCCAAACTGGATGAAAGAACTGGAGGAAACTGGTCAGAGAGACAACCAAGAGGCCGACAGCAACTCTGAAGCAGCTGCAGGAATTTATGACAAAGAGTGGTCATTGTGTGCATGTGACAACGATGTCACAAATTCTCCACAAATGTGGCTTGTATAGGAGGGTTGCAAGAAAAAATCCACTCCTCAAGAAAGGCCTCATGCAGTCACGACTGAGCTTTGCCAAAACGCACCTTGAAGATTCTGAGGCAGATGAGACTAAAACTGAATTATTTGGCCTCAACACCAAACTATGTCTGACGGAAATCCAATACAGCTCTCCATCCAAATAACCGCATTCCTCCAGTAAAGCATGGAGGTGGTGATATCCTGTTATGAGGGTGTTGCTCTGCAGCAGGGTCTGGAGCACTTGTCAGGATAGAAGGAAAAATGGATGGGGCAAAATACCATCAAATTCTTGAGGAATATCTGCTGCCCTCTGCCAGAAAGTTGTCAGTGGGAAGAAGGTTTACCTTCCAACATGACAATGACCCAAAGCACACAGTAGTTGAAGGAGAAAAAGGTGAATGTCCTTGCATGGCCTCGTCCAGACTTAAACCCCACTGAAAATCTGTGGAATGACATGAAGACTGCAGTCCACAAACACCCACCATCAAATTTAACTGAACTTGAGCAGTTCTGCAAAGAAGAGTGGGCAAATATTGCAAAGTCTAGACGTGTAAAGTTAGTAGAGACATATCCCAACAGACTAAAGGCTGTAAAATTAAAGCAAAGGTAAAGTTTTTTTTAATCTCTCATACATCTTTCTTTTGAATTTGTATTCAGCTTCTACATGTTAATAAGAGATATTACATCAAAGTTTACCAAGCAAACAATGAAAAGGGGTTTAAATGCAATTCTTAATGCATGATCCCCCCCCGTGACTGAGAGTTAGAACATGAAGTTTTTCGTTGAAAATAGATCTCCTTTCTTTTGCATTTATATTCAGTTACTAAATGTAGATAAAAAGACCTGCTGTATTACTTCAGAATTTGTCCCGCAAACAATGGAGAGATTTTGAAATGAGTGAGATCTTGGACAAAAACAGACCACTATCATTCTCTTATGTTGAATGTATAACTCAGACTGAGGCATTAACTGAGCACTTTAAGCCTGGAAGGGCTTGAGTCTGTCCGCTAATGACCCCATCAACATCTCAACATTCCTTCCTTTTGGAACATTACAGATGTCAAAACATCGTCTCCACTGAGCCACTCTATGAGGATGAGCCATATGACTGGATGAGCCAGCGTATCCACTGCTGTAGAGGTGGATGGGGAAGAGCGGAGGCGTTGATGTGAGTTTGAAGGATGTGG
The DNA here is from genome assembly GCF_001515605.1 of Sinocyclocheilus anshuiensis. NCBI lineage: Eukaryota > Metazoa > Chordata > Actinopteri > Cypriniformes > Cyprinidae > Sinocyclocheilus > Sinocyclocheilus anshuiensis. Next base: position 424,901 of record NW_015537962.1, read on the forward strand.
AGATCACAGGAGCTCAATCTAAACAAATCACTGCCCCGTGTGACTGCGGAACCTTTGAGTTGGTTTGAATGCCCAGCCTGAGCGTCAGTGTAGTACAGCAGAGAGATAAGCATAGACATCAGGCGGGAGTCAGTGTGTGACTGTAAGTGCTGACCCTGAAATATAGAAGGGAAACAAATAGCAGAAGTGCACCACAGTAAAGTGACTTCATAGCAGCCTGTGCAGTTATTATTGATTCCTCTCTACAGAAACTGCTGTTTCTTCATTTTGTTGGCTAAAGGTCTCTAAAAAGACCCAAAGAACAAGTAGTTGGTTTCATTAGTCCCCTGTTTTATTAAAAATGTCAATGTCTCTCTTTTTGTTGATAGATCTTGCATGTCTACATCAGAGAAAGAAAGCCCGGTGAGTATGTGCACCATTTTAACAGTTCAATTCTTTTGTAGTATTGAAGCAAAAGGTCAAAATTTCCCTTTTCGACATTATTTTCAGGAGCTGACCACCAGTAGAAGTTGTTCACAGCCCGTCAGGAGTTTGGCGATCGTCGTGAAGGCGTGACAAGCACTCGTACTTATTTCTATGCCGATGAGGCGAAATGCGACCAGCACATGGAGACTTTCCTGAAATGCACCAAAGCCTCAGGTAACAGACCATCTATTAAAGCTGATTAGTAATTAACTTTGGAATTGGAGTCAGATTATAAGCAAAACAAAAGCCAGCAGCTACAAATTGAGTGACCAAAACATAGAAAGTAAGGCACTTTCCATGAACAGGATACAAAGTAGGGCCTAAAACTGAAAATTATGCTTTTATTTCTTTGACCTTCATATGATTGTAATCGGCAACAACGGAATATTATATGATTTTTCATTTATTTTTACATGAGCTTACTGCATTTTTTGAATGTCTGTCTGAATTGTTTAAAAGGATGCTTCTGAACCTTTTTGGCTCGAAGGCCTTCAATTATCAGCACAATTTTTATCTGTTTGATTTTATTTTATTTATTATTATAATTTTTTTAATAAATAGAAATGGGAAAAAATAATATACATTATTTATTTATTATTCATATTATACATTAAAATATAACATTATTTATTTTAATAGATTATTTTAATTTATTAATATTAATTGGATTGAAATAATTTATTTAGTTATTATTATAATTTAATAATACATTATTAACATATTATTATTTGTATTTTATTTTTGTTTATTAATATTAATTGAATTAAAACAATATATTCATTTATTTATTATTATAATCATTTAATAATATATTATTAAATTATTATTATTATTATCATTTTATTTTTTGCTAATTAAACAGACAACAAAATCCAAGTTAATACAATTTTTTTTTTTTTTTTTTTTTAATGGAATTTAGTTTTTTTAAAAATGGGATAATATAC
>NW_015537962.1:426339-430224 GCF_001515605.1 Sinocyclocheilus anshuiensis
TGGCATTTAGTTATTTTAAAAATGGGATAATATACATTGATAAACATTTAAATAAATGTAAATGTACCCGGGTTAGTCAAAAGGCTAATGTTCAGTCCCTTTTACCTGCTGTTATTAGGCAAGAAAGGAAAAAAAAGGAAAATGAAATCACATAAATCTGTAGACAGACAGGGTCTAAATTGTGTTACTACGTAAGTGTCAATATTATCTTTTAGACTCAAGAAGGAGGAGTTATAAGGTATGTAGGCCAAACTATTGTTCAAGATCAGGTTTCCCAGGAAATATTGCTAAATACACAAGACACATAGCCTATTGTGAGATGATACCATTTATTTGATAGTACCAGTTTTCAGGGGTCAGGGTTTCCGTAATCCATTCATAACTGAAATACAAAGTTGTGCCATATTGAATGAGCTTATTTCATTAAATATTGCGCACATTCATAGACATAACTAACATAAGAGTATAACACACCAATATGTGTTTAGATTTTGAAATCGTAATGGCATATATAATGATGCCTTTTTCAAATGCAGAGCAAGTTTTGAAACACTACTCACGTAAACAGCATTGTCTTGCAATAAGTTGATTTTGTCTGTAACATAGTGTTCAGGCTTCCTTCAAACCTCTCAAGCTGAGATTTATGCCTTCTTTAAAAAAAAATAATGGGACACCAAAATGTACGCTATTCATGGAAAGTGGTGCAAACTTTTATCCCGTTCTTCCTTTAATGCTTGTTGTGTGCTATGCAGATTATTTGTATGTATATTTGGCGTACGTGCAAGAGTGCCAAGAAAGCATGGAAGCTGTCCAACTTTTGAAAGCATTTATATTTGTGAATGTGCATGCAGCTCGAGTTTTCCATTATAGCAGCAGTATTGGAGAAACACCCATTGTAATGCAACACTAAGTATAACTGCATAGAATTCATTCAGCATTCCTGGAAGATTGCACTTAAAAAAAAAAAAAAAAGAAAGGCAGTTTCACTTTCATTGTTGCAGTTACCTCTAAAATAACTCTAAAAGAAAATCACCTGCCTGCTCAGGTGGAAGTTCTGAAGACGGTTTCTCGGCTGTTAAGATGACTGCCTTGGGGCGACCACAATTCCTGGTAAGACTGAGGTTCAGGCAGGGTTAAAATCTGTCACCTTGGTGAACTAAACAGTCTCCTCATCCTTCCCTCGGGCGCCTGTAGCGCCAGTTCTCCAAGGTGCTGGTGAAATGGAGATGCTTTTTCAGTTTCCTGGCTGTCAAGCAGGGGAAAGATGGCGTGGAGGTGCTGGAGCAGAAACTGGATCTAGAGCAATTGCAGGTACGCTTTGGGTTCAAACTGCGGCCAAACACACAGATCAACCAACACTAAAGCGTGTTTAATACTGCAGTAGACTGTAAGGCAGCTGTAACAAATCTGACCTGCAGCAAGCAACTGGAGGCTATATTGCAATGACTGTATAGTATGAGCTGCATTTATTTTAATGGTAAAATGTAATTAACATGACAATAAATAATTAAGTAGACTTTTAGCAGACACTTGTATCCAAAGCAACTTACACGGGATATTTATACATGATTATTTCCACTTGAGAAATTGTTTTGCTTAAAGGAATAGTTCACCCAAAAATGAAAATTTGCTGAAAATGTACTCACCTTCACGCCATTCAAGATGTAGTTGAGTTTGTTTCTTCATCAGAACAGATTTGGAGAAATGTAGCATTACATTACTTGCTCACCAGTGGATCCTCTGCAGTGAATGGGTGCCGTCAGAATGAGAGTCCAAACAGCTGATAAAAATATTACAATAATCTACACATAATCCACACGACTCCAGTCCATCATTTATCATCCTGTGAAGCGAAAAGCTGTGTGCTTGTATTAAACAAATCCATTATTAGGACGTTTTAACTTCAATCAGTTGCTTCTGAGTCCTCTAGCTATATTATTGCTTCTCCAGTGAAAAAGTTGTTTTGTCTGAATCAAGAGAGAAATATGCACAGATTAAGCAGATATTTTTCAGCAAAATTGTCATTTTTGGGTGAACTATTCCTTTAAGGGTATAATAGTGATACTACATGAATTGACCCTTGCAAGGTTCAGACTTACAACCTTTAATAGTCCAAATTTTTAACCATTAAACTACCACATAATGACCATTGAAAACATGAGCATATTTTAACTTTTGCATTCATTATGCACAAATACACATTACAAGAGTTTTTAAATTCAAGCTGAAAAAAAAAACTGTAGCTCTGCATATTCAAACCTTGGAGGGTTTTGAGCGAATGATATGCATTATAGGAGTACATCAATTATGAAAATCATGTCATAAGTTTTTTTTCTTTATGACACAACAGAACAAATTCTTACGTTCCGCCCTATTATTTTGCACATATTGAAATAATACTGTTCACTGTAAAAAAAATTCCGTAAAATTTACGGTAAAAAACCGGCAGCTGTGGTTGTCGGAATTTTACCGTTAAATTCACAGTCATTTTTTACAGTGTTGCCATGGGCTGTCAAACTCTGAGAAAGACAAAGAAAGCACCATAGAAACACTGTATATTTTTTTCTAAAACCATATAATAGCTTTGTGTGAGACTCATGTAAGTCATTAATAGCTTAAAATCCTTCAAAGTTTGAATATGCAGATGTGCATTTAATATATGAGAGCTACAGGTTTTTTTCAGCTTGAATTTTTAAAAACACTTTCAATGTAGCGATCAAGTCATATGAAATTGTGCTTTTTTTGGAGCGTAAAGGCCCAATCACACCATGGACGATAACCATAATGATAAAGATACAGATCTAAAAAAAAAATATTCTCAATATAAACGAATAGAGTCTGGAATCACAATTTTATTTCAGCCAGTTAATGATAAAAACATTGACAGCCAAGAACTTGAGCATTGAAAGCAACAAACTGCAGAACAATATTGTCTGTTGGTGTGGATGCTGATGAGTTTATTGTTATAGTTATTTTTACATTTCTCGTTCTCGGTGTGAGTGGGCCTTAAGAATGTATCATTTTTTTTGTTCCAAGAAACACAAAACCCCCAGTGGGTGCGTTTTGGGTGAGCTTTCCCTTTAATCATGCAGTCTTTTTGGAGTGTTTGGTCTGATGAATGAAAATGTGTGTGTTTTCTTTGCAGACATGTCTAGCCAGACTGGGAGCTCAAGGCAACATTCAGAGCTGCCTCTCTGATGGACGACTGCACTCGTCAGGGTGAGAAACACCAGTTTCCCGTAGCTGTTCTGACACTCAGTCTTGTAAATCTTCTCAATCAATGGCAGACAATGAAGTTATCTTATGAACTGAGGAGAGCTACTCAAGGACTATTCCATGGGTGCTCCATTACTCTGCTTGACCCCCTCGAGTCAACTAAACCCCTGAGTAACTAAACCCATATTGGAGCACTTTGCACTGCAGAATCGACCAGTTCTGTAATGATGCATGTAAATCGTCTGATGTTTAAGAAACATCATGTGGGACACGCTGCTGAAACGTGAATGCTATTTTTTTATTTGTTCCTCAAAGCACGGTGGACATGCTGGACTGGAACCGTCTGATCGACGGAGAACAAAGATATCTGATCTACTAGTTGTCCCGAACCTGCAGGTAGGCGGACAGCAAGAAACGGACACCTTAACCACATCATAAATTAAGAGGGTTATCGATTTCTCATGGTCTAATTGGTTCTATAAACACTGCAAATGCCCCTTTGCAGTTTTGAGGTTTTACCAGGTAATTCGATTATGAAGACAAGTCTGGAATTTTGCCTGCAAGAGAAGCAAGATGCTTCCATCACAAGTACAGAAAATAGTCTTCATTTTTTGCATAACTTTAATGTGTATTAAAGGTGAATGTGTAATTTTGGTGTTAAAAAAATAA
>NW_015537962.1:430822-439035 GCF_001515605.1 Sinocyclocheilus anshuiensis
ATTTTTTTTTTTTCCTGAACAAAATTTGAGTGGTGCTTTTCTGTACAAAATAAGCATATTTGAAATGTTACATTCATTTAGCAAATACACATTAATGTGCTTTATAGTAGTGCACCAATTATGAAAATTCATAGTTTATTTTTCTTGGGAAACATTTTGCAAGCAAGAAAAACAAGTGGCTTCCATCGCAAGCACAAGTCTCAATTTTTTTGTTGCATTACTTAAAGGTGGGACTTAAAGGTGAATTTCAGCATTCAAAATTTATGAATTTTATTTGACTGGACAAAATTTACAGCCACAATGGAAATGTGTTGTGGGTTATTTTCAGGACATTGATATGCAATTGCTAATGAATGATTTGTGGCGTCATTTATGTTTACATCAGGGTTATTATCGTTAACTAAAAAAGAAAAGAAAAGTACATTAAACAAAAAAAACAACAACAAAAAAAAGAACTGAATTAAGTTTAAGCACTAAAATTACTGAAAATAAACTAAAACTGAAATAAAAGTATATTACAATAAAATAATGAAATAATAATAATAATGAAAATGACAAGCATATAACAAAATTAAACAAAGTAAAATGAAAACTGAAAATATAAAAGTAAAGCTAATTCAAAATATTAATAAACACTATAATAACAATTAATACTAAAGTAACACTAGTTTATATCACAAATTGTTACAAGTATGAGCAACAACATTTAACAAGCACTGCTAATGCATGTTTCCAAACAGGATTTCAAAACACCCTGTTCTTCTATTGTTCTGTCAGACAAGCAGTTCCTCTTCAAACTCGTGCATTTGTTAAGCCAGAAGCTGCTCAATCAAACAATAATGTCATAAATGTGACCCATTGTTTACAGTCTTTATGAAGTCAACCTATGAATGGCTTTCTTCTGCGGAGGCGGGGTTTAGCCACACTATTACATCATAAAGTGGCACATTCTACAACCTGGCGTTTTGGCAGAATTACTTTAATATAAGCTGTTTTTAGACCAACAAGAAAGATTTGAGTTCTGAAACTTGCAGGATGTTTTTATAGTACAGTGACCTCTTATATGTCAAAAGGAAATTTAATTTCTCAGTTCATGACACCTTTAAAATATAAGTTATTTTAAATTATGAATGGCTTTCTTATTGCATAATAAACTGGAATAGAAGAAAGTAATGTAATGGAAAAAAAAACTGCGCCCTTTACCTGAAAGATAATTAAAACCATTTGTAAAAAAATCAAAACAATAACAGTATTTAAAAGTTTATTATTATTATTATTATTAAGAATTACTTCCCAAATGAAAATGCACCCATATGTGTTCATATGCTGAATTTCTTTCGCTTTTGTATTTTATTTTTTGAACAGACTGGTCAGCTGGAGCCTCTTCTGTCCAAGTTCACTGAAGAAGAGGAAAGGCAGATGAAAAGGATGCATCAGCGCCTGGACGTCTTGGCTAAGGTGCGTTCATTGGCTGTGTTCTCCTGTGCTATTCATGCAGAGTGGCAGAAGGTCATGGTCTAACAGACAGTCATGGATGAAGAATGTAACAGAGATCGATTTTGAGAAAGCCTTCAGCAGAGTGTGGAGGTTAGAGAGTTGTTCCGCCTCGTCGACTTGATGTGAGGAACATGTATCGGGTTTATGTCGCACTGTGAAAGGCTGCTGGTACAAGCAGTACAAGCTGTGTGACTCACAGTAGACTCGAGGCTTCCTGTTTCTCAGTCTGGAAGTACCAAATCAAACAAAGTTTGGAGATTTCATATAACAGTTTTTCTCTAAATTGGTTACCTGGAGAATACAATACGAGCTTTATTTTTTTTTAAAGTTGGAGCTGGATTTCACTCATTCTACAGTGTGATGTGACTTATGTCAATACAGTGCTGCTTGAAAGTTTATGAACCCTTCAGAATTTTCTATATTTCTGCAGAAATATGACCCAAAAGATCAGCAGATTTTCACAAAAGTCCTGAAGGTTGACAAAAAGAATATGCTTTGTATTGACAGAGTATTTTTAAGTTAAATGCAAATGATCGCACCGGTGCCTCTAAGTTAACTGTCATGCAGTGAGCGCGCTACTTTTCAGCTTCCACACTCCACACAAACACTTGAATAGCACACATTTTTCTAGGTTAACATTCAAGCGAGCAGCCATGTAATGTTGCTGCTACTTACAAGTTTCAGATGATAAGCCACATTTGAGGTCGATGACCGAAACGAACGTTTGGATGTCTGATGTACTGTAATTACCACATAGACCAGCTGTTAATAATCTGTCTGTCATGGACTTCACCACTCACTGTGGGATTTGTTTTTTTTCTGCAGCTAAGCGACTAATAAAATTGATCGCCTAAGCCTCTTCTCATCGACTAACGGTTAGTCGACTATTAGGTGGCAGCCCTACCCTTACGAAAAATGTATTCAAGTGTGCTATTAGTATACTTCTTTTAAACTACAAATAGTAAAGTATATTTCAGTCTACTTTTTATGTACTTCTCAGAAATATACTTAAAATGACATTTAAGTATACTCGACTTATACTTAGAAAAAGTCTAAATATATTTGAGCTATAGCTACTTGTGCTCCAGGAATCCGTGTTTTCATTGTTATCCGGTAGGGGGCGCTATTACACATCTTCTGTACAGAAGAAACCGAAACAACAGATGCTTCCACATGTCTGATCGTGTTAGATTACATAAAACAGCATCAAAACTGTGTAACGTTATGGAATAAAATGTCGACCCATGAAGAGCTCTGGGGTGTTGATAGACTCCATCTATGTTTTGATTATCACTCTGAATCCAATTCATAGTCTTCTTTCAGCTTTTTGTTAAAAATGTTGTTTATTTATTTTTATTTAGTTATGAAACTAACCCACATTCAAGTGTTTATAAAAAATAATGCATGACACTAGAATAAAATGTTTTTGTTTACAATCAGATACCCTGTTCTTTCTTTTGATGTTTTGTATGTTCAGATATTCATATAACAAAATATATACAAATTAATACCTAAATAGGGACATAGTAGTATTCTTAAAGTATGACGTAAAGTTCACTTAAAGGGTTAGTTCACCCAAAAATGAAAATTAGCTTGTGTTTTACTCACCCTCGAAGCATCCTAGGTGTATATGACTTTCTTCTTTCAGACGAATCCAGTCGGAGTTATATTAAAAATTGTCCTGGCCATTCCAAGCTCTATCATTGCAGTCAGCGGGTGTTGCAATTTAACAGTCCACAAGTCGTCAAATAAAGCTCGCGCATTCATAATAAAACGTGCCGCAGACGGCTCCGGGGGATGAATAAAGGCCCCCTGTAGTGAATCCATGTTTTTTTTAAAGAAAAATATCCATATTTCAAACGTAATAAACACTTTTCTCTCACTTCCGCTGACTGTCATACAACGAAGCAGTTCCGGCGGATGACGCAGCACGTATGCGCAGCGTGCCTCTAAGATATGCTAGTCTCGCGAGTTTGTTTATAGGAGCAAAGGAAGCAAAGTTTCCTTACTTTAGCAAAAAAAAAAAAAGTATCCTCTTGGTTAAAACATTAAACACAAACTAAAAACATATATGTAAACTATTTGTGTACTCAAAATTTACTACTGTTATACTTTAAGTATACTTTTATATACTAGAAATTGTAACTATTTCAATACTCCTTGTATTTGGCCCAAGTATACTACTAGTACACTGATATTTGTATACTTACTACATAAAGTATACTTAAAAATATACTTGAAGTATACTTTTTTTTGGTAAGGGCATTTACACTGTTGCTGCGTCCCAATTCGCCTACTTATACTATGGCCAAAAAGTACATACTTTTGAGTATGTAGCAGAATAGTAGGCAAGCTTTGGGACATACTACTTCGTCATAGCTGCGTCTTTAACGGACACTCTGTTGCTTAGTTACCTGCTTAGTTACGTGCATCCTGTAACTGTTTGAACTGCCCTGTCAATCATCTTGTCACAGTTAACATCATCCATATTTCGTTTAATTTGATTTCCTACCGTATTGGAGAGAAATGAAAGAGGCACATCGCGGGTCATTCATGCCGACAACTCTGTGTTTGCATAATGATGCATTTAAAAGTTAATGACCAAACATAAAAGTTCACAGTGTTGCTGCAGATGAAATATAACGTGGATAACATTAAATTCATATTTTTTCATCAGGTTAGACATTGATTATTTATCACTCAAATCCCTTTCTCTACCTGTCCGTCGGTTGCGCATATCCTCCATGTACTTTTTATGCGTATTTGTAGTTTTATCGAATCCTCGTCCACTGCGCAGTGTGTTGTGCGCATCGATCTGCACTTCGAATTTTAATCTCTAGTAGACCATCCGGGATTCTTTGGCATACTCTTTTCAGCATACTATGATTTGGGACATACTAATTCTATTTTCGAATACTATTTAGGATGGACAGTATGCGAATTGGGACGCAGCATACATGTGTGAATCGGTGGGCGGGGCTAAACAGGCAGTGATGTAGAAGCAGGCGTTGATCATCTTCTGCGGAGGCGGGGTTTAACCGCTCTATTACATCATAAAGTGACACATTCCACAACGTTTTGGCAGATTGGCTTCAATATAAGCTGTTTATAGACTAATGAGAAAGTTTTGAGTTCTGAAACTTACAGGATGTTTTATAGCACAGTGACCTCATATATGTCAAAAGATCAAGGTAATTTTGATTTCTCAGTTTATGACCCCTTTAGAAAATAATTATAAAAAAATATATTTCACATTATTACTGTTTTTATTGTATTTTTGATCAAATAAATGCAGCCTTGGTAAGCATAAGAGACTTTCAAAAACATTAAGAAATCTTACCAACCCCAAACTTTTGAAAAGTAGTGTAGTTAGTTATATTTTTATTTTGATCAGTATATTTATTGTTTTAGCCTTTAAACCTATCAAACTACTTTTATTTTGAAGTGTTTTGCGTGTGCAATATTTCTTCACTTGGTTTGTTATTTTGTTATGACATTGAGATATTTTTAAATGTCCAAATACTCTTTAGCACCACTGTATCGTTGTCATTATTGCAGATGAGGTTATAGCATCATTATTTGTTGACAAATCCTTGGTGATCTCAGGAATGATGGTTGCCACGTCAATTAAAATGCCGCTGTCTGTGGTGATATCTTTTTTTTTAGTCAGCTAACTAACATATTTTAACTCACCACCTGCTTCTCATGTCCTGAACAGCATGCGGTGGAAAATGGCGTCAGGCTGATGGTGGACGCCGAACAGACGTATTTCCAGCCTGCTATCAGCAGACTCACTTGGAAATGAAGAGAATCTTCAACCGAGACAAAGCTGTCGTTTTTAACACCTATCAGTGCTACCTCAAAGTGAGCCTCACACATGCACACACACACGCGCGCGCGTCTGACACCTATGAATGGTGTTAACGTGGCTCACATGATGCTATTCTGGGATTTATCTACAGTTAGATGCTGTGCAGAAAACATGCTATTATAGCACGATAACATTTAGACAATGCAACATCAAAACTGACATTTAACACCGTGGTGCTTGCAATCTTTCTGTGTTTTGTAAGTAATCCTGAAAGGAAATAAATGATGATGGTGACAGTTAAACACATGCAGTGCACACACATTGAGTCTCCATATACCTTCTATTATAACAGGGTCTGCTTATAATGTTAGTCATGGTTTCTTGCACCAAAAATGGTAACAGTTAGTGATTCATGACCATTTTCCAGCTTCTCTTTAGCATTTATGAATAATTATGCTGTTTTTGCTACTATTACCCTTTTGTATGTACCGTATTTTCCAGAATACAATTTGTGCTTTTTAATCATCAAAAACGTGCTGCAACTGATATTCCAAAGCGATCAGGATTTGGATTTGTGCCGAATGAGAGAGATACATGAGTCCAAGATTATTTGTATAGCGTATTTGCTAAATCCAGGTAGTTTCACTTTAAATAAATGATTTTAGTGTTTATAATAAATGTTGTTTATAATGCCACTATAATTTGTTTGTTTTATACTTATATATGTAATTCCTATTTCTGAATACTGTTAAATTTAAAGGATTTGTAGAGTGAGGGGAAACTAAAATACGTTTATAATGTTTGTACATTTCTTTTTATTTACTGGTATTTTACATTCTTCCCTAATGTAATAGTACTTAGACACAAATGCAACTTATCTGTATTTTTTTCTGTAAACAACACATTATTTTTGACCCTTTGCAACTTATGTTCCAGAAAATTACCTTTGTTAAAGGATTAGTTCACCCCAAAATTTTAATTTTATTAAACTTTACTCATCCTTAGGCCAGTCAAGATGTAGATGAGTTTGTTTCCTCACCGGAGCAGATTTGAAGACATTTAGCATTACATCACTTGCTCACCAGTGGATCCTCTGCAGTGAATGGGTGCCGTCAGAATGAGAGTCCAAACAGCTGATAAAAACATTACGATAATCCACAAGTAATCCATACCACTCCAGTCCATCAAGTATTGTCGAGTGAAGTGAAAAGCTTCATGTTTGTAAATCCATCAAGACATTTTAACTTTAAACCGTCAAAATATGACTCCATAATCCATGATAAATCTTCCTCCAGTGAAGTCCATCCTCTGTCCTCTCACATGATAATCCACAGGCATATTTGTTTAAAACAGTTTTAGACTGTTTTCACTTGTAAATGGAGCTTGTTCTGTTCATATTTCTCTCCTGATTCAGATGAGACAACCTCTTCGCTGGAGAAAAAAACACTATGGATTGAGGACTCGCATTTTATCCGGAAGCAATGGTTTGAAAAAAAAAATTGTATTAATGATGTATTTATTATATGCATGCAGCTTTTCACTTCACAAGATGTTAATTGATGGACTGGAGTCATGTGGATTATTGCGACGTTTTTATCAGCTATTCGGACTCTCATTCTGACGGCACCCATTCACTGCAGAGGATCCACTGAGCAAGTGTTGTAATGCTACATTTTTTCCAAATCTGTTCTGTTGCAATGTAATGAATTCTCTGTGCTCAGGAGGCATTTGATAATGTGTCCATGGATGTCGAGTTATCAAGAAGGGAGGGCTGGTGTTTTGGTGCCAAGGTAAGGGGGGCTTACATGTACCAGGAGAGAAGCCGAGCTGCGGAGATTGGATATGAAGACCTCATCAACCCAGAATATGAATCCACTAACAGAATGTACCAGAGGCAAGAAATGTTCCAAATTCTTCCTTGTAAAATTCACTCTTGAAGTCTGTTCCAAAACCTAGTGAGCTGCCTTTTTTACAAAGGCTGCTACTTTCTAAGGCTGAAATGGAGCGTCATAAGTGACTCATATGATAGCTCTTCTTGGGCAGCAGCTCCATTAACGGTCACTCACCCACGCAAAACAAATAGAGCTAATCGCAAAAAACACACAAGAGACCCTCACAGCTGATTCCAATAGAGTCTGATGCAGGGTGGCCATGGACTCCCACTTTTAGGCCACATCCCCGTTGTCTGATATTAAAATACTGCCCTATTTCTCCCTTCGCTCACATTAAAACACAATTTCAGATATAGGCTTAAATTAACTATATCTTTAGTTTTGTTTTTTTAATTACTTTTAAGTTATTTTATGTGTGTTATGTCTAATTGTTTTACAATATTTCATTTGTTTGATATCTACAGACTTCAGATTATGTATAAGCAAACAATGCTGGCTTGATATTTCAATGCCAAGACAGAATGAAACAACTTTGGCTCATGAATGTTAATGAAGTAGCATGACTGGACAGTCTAGAAAAGCACAGTCACTGTGAGCTGATTTAATATTCATGAGCTCAGTATTTTCCATATAATGACATCATTACCCACCAGTCTTTGGCTTCCGACTCAAACTCTTACCAGAACTCAACCATTGAGTTTATATAACTTTTCCAGTCATTTGTGATTGTTTTTTTTTAGACACTGGATGAAGTAGAGAAATGTATATTCATGGACAAATCCATGACTATTTTATTTTATATTTTATTTTATTTTTTATTTTAGAAAATGTTATTTTAGAAATCACACTTTAAAATTCCAGGTTTTACTAGACTATAGGAAGTCTGTTTCTTCAATAAAAATGACAATTGCTGAAGAATACAAATGTTAAATTATGCAAGTTAATTATGACATTCATCTATCGTTCTATCTATCGTTCTATCTATCGTTCTATCTATTGTTCTATCTATCGTT
>NW_015537962.1:439499-465575 GCF_001515605.1 Sinocyclocheilus anshuiensis
TCGTTCTATCATTCTATCGTTCTATCTATCGTTCTGTCGTTCGTTCTATCGTTCTATCTATCGTTCTATCATTCTATCTATCGTTCGTTCTATCATTCTATCGTTCTATCGTTCATTCTATCTATCGTTCTATCTATCGTTCTATCGTTCTAGCTATCGTTCTATCGTTCTTTCTATCGTTCTATCTATCGTTCTATCTATCGTTCTGTCGGTCTGTCGTTCTGTCTGTCTGTCTGGATTAACTAGATAAATATTATTTAATTTTATGTTAGAAATCACACTTTAAAAATCCAGATTTTCTGAGACAATGGGAACCTCTGTTTATGTCATTCATCTTTTTTTTTTTTTTGTAAGCGTTTTAACTATTTTAAAGCTTGTTTGGTCATTTTAAATAATTATGCCATTTTTTGAGTTTACTGAAACCATCTAGGTGGGCAACATGCTGTTTTGGAACAGATAATTATGGAAAAGTTCTTCATTTAATAAGAATGTTTTGTTTCAGAAAGCAGAAGTCTTGGGTCAGGTTCACTTTGCCTCTCTTTAAGGAGCAAGATGACATGGCCAAGTAGATTCTGAGTCCAGATCAGCAGTCCTAAGATACTTGTTACATCTAGGACATCTTGTTATCTGAACATCATACTTCCTCTGAACTGTGCTTCATTCAGATGGTCTATGTGCTGACAGAATGTTTCACAGGCAGGAGAGATTTATCTAGAGTCTTGGCTTATCTCACCGTAGGTAAGCCTCTTATGATTAAGGCAGATTCTGACAGCTTTCAAAATAAATCAGATCTTTTCAAAAGCTTTTTGTGTTTGGCGGTCAACAGTCATGTTGGCTGAAAGTGCAGACCAGAAGCAGGATGATTTATAAGCAGCTGGTGTCTTTCAGGTGTCTGGATTACGTGCTGTAGGAGATCGAACAGAATAAGAAAGCAAATGTCATGGTGGCATCGCACAATCTAGACACTGTTAAACACGCTCAGAAGGTCAGTTTTTCTTTTTTTTTTTTTTACCCCCTCTCTCCTTTTGTCTTTCTATTATATACAGTATGTGAACCATCATAAACAAATGTAATTTCCACAACTCAAATATCGGTTCTTAGAATAAAATATCTGAATCTCGCTAAGGCTAATTTCACAGCTAGAATTTTATGCATCTCAAAAATGCATTATATAATATATATTTTTTTGCACAGTTTGACCGAATTACAGCTTGATTGGAAATGTCGCAAAACACATGATGTTTATCTGAATTGTTATTCTTTTTATCAAATCTCTCAAATTTCTTGTTAAGCATTCTCTTCACTGATATGATTGTGTCCAATGCACAATAACTTTTAAGTACACTTAAAGCTTTGTTTAGATTATCATTTTTAAAATGTAATAATATTTTAATGATGGATCTTGATATTTTAAGACTGAAAGTCTGGGATAAGCATATAATGCCATTCAAAAGTTTGGGGTCTGTACAATTTTTATGCTATTGAAAGAAGTCTCTTATGCTCAATAAGGCTGCAATTATTTAATAAAAATGCAGTAAAAACAGTAAAATTGTGAAATTATTCGAATTCAAATTATTATTATTCAAATTATTAGAACTGTTTTTTATTTATTTATAACTGTTTAAAATACATTTAAAATAACACATGATCCTTCAGAAATTTTTATAATATGCTGATTTGCTGCTCAAGTAACATTTCTTATGATCAATGCTGAAAACAGTTGTGCTGCTTAAAAATCAACCTCTGGACATAAAGTTGAGAGATGTTGACTAAAGAAAAACTCACATTCACATTTCGAGTGTACTGTAGTTGTGTTGTTGTTTGATATCAGGACTTTCCCTGCATCACCAGGAACATTTAGATCCCTCTGGGAGTAAATTAATTTGTTTAAATTAATAATGTAATATGCAATCATTAATTGTATGTAATCACTCCTTAGGGGTGTAACCTCATTTGACAAAGGTTTGCCAGTGACCGATGCCATTAACATTCTCTGTCACAATGTCAAAGAGTGTCACCAGGGCATGATTCATATGGAGGTCCACACTAGTTACACTCCTTTTACATCATTCACACTTAATATCACCTTAAGTGTCTCAAAATGTCTTGTTCGTGCATGTAATGGCTGTAACCGATAAGAGGATGTAAAACTTTGAGTGAGCAATCGCCAGAATGTATCCGGGATTAAATGACCTTGCCAAAGGGGCCTCTCTCATTTTTCACTTTCTGTGACGGCGCTCTGTGTGTTTATGGTCTAACAGGATGAATGAAATGGGTCTGGCACCCACAGATAAGAAGGTGTACTTCAGCCAGCTCCTGGGAATGTGCGACCAAATCAGCTTTCCATTAGGTGAACACACACACACACACACACACGTATGTACGTGTGTGTATAAAATTTCAGATAATGTTTGTTTTAAGTAAAAATCCTGTAATAAACTGCAATATTAGTCAAACAATAACAAGCAATTTTCTACATAGTTGGGGTTGGTTTACAATTGAATGACAATTATACTGTATATTATATACAATTATATATTATTATTGTTATTATTATGGTGTGTGTGTGTGTGTATAACATTTCAGATAATATTTGTTTTAAATAAAAATTCTGTAATAAACTGCAATATTAGTCAAACAATGACAAGCAATTTTCTACATAGTTGGGGTTGATTTAAAATTGAATGACAATTATATATTATTATTATTATTATTGTGTGTGTATAGCATATTAGTTATAGATAGATAAAAATAAAATATAAAAATGCAAATATAATATAAAATATATGTATATAAATGAATATTAACTTGTATAAAATATATTCGTTATTGATGTAGTTTTTATATAATAATTAATAATTTAGTTATTACTAATAACTTTATAAAATTATAAGTATTATTTAAGCTATATATTTGTCACACTATGCTATATACAGTGGGTACGGAAAGTATTCAGACCCCCTTACATTTTTCACTCTTTGTTATATTGCAGCCATTTGCTAAAATAATTTAAGTTAATTTTTTTTCCTCATTAATGTACACACAACACCCCATATTGACAGAAAAACACAGAATTGTTGACATTTTTGAGGAGGAATGGCAGAGGATCCCCAAATCCAGGTGTGAAAAACTTGTTGCATCTTTCCCAAAAAGACTCATGGCTGTATTAGATCAAAAGGGTGCTTCTACTAAATACTGAGCAAAGGGTCTGAATACTTAGGACCATGTGATATTTCAGTTTTTCTTTTTTAATAAATCTGCAAAAATGTCAACAATTCTGTGTTTTTCTGTCAATATGGGGTGCTGTGTGTACATTAATGAGGAAAAAAAATTAACAAATGATTTTAGCAAATGGCTGCAATATAACAAAGAGTGAAAAATTTAAGGGGGTCTGAATACTTTCCGTACCCACTGTATGTATGTATATATATATATATATATATATATATATGTATATGTGTGTATATATAGGTATATAAAGCGTTACCAATATAGTATAAGATATAAAGTGTTACCAAGAGTACAGTTATAAAATTCATGTCAATCAAATGGATAAATCACCAAATAAATACAGAAAAACACTTTAAGATTAGTATTCTTTTCTTGTCAGAAAGGATTCCCTGTGTACAAGTACGTATGGTCCGGTGAACGAGGTGATTACGTATTTGTCCCGTCGGGCACAGGAGAACCGTGGCATTATGAAAGGAGTGCAGATGGAGAGAGAGCTCCTATGGAAAGAGCTGATGCGCCGACTGACCAGTGGAGAGGTCTTCTACACACCTGCTGTATAAAACACACTCGGCTTCTCACCAGAGACTCCTTACACTTGTTTTCTTACCTGTTCACCCATCCATTCGTAAATCTTTTTTTCCACTCTCACTCAGGCTGTTCATGATATAGCACACACAGGATCCTTCATTTAAATCACAAACCACAGTTGGGTGACTCTCACAAAATGCAAATCATAGTTCCCTTTCATGGGAACTTCGAACTGCGTCCTCTAGGGGTCGCTATGGGGGACGCCTCGTCGTGACCCGTGTCTGAAGCATACATTGAAAAAACACCAACTTTTTGGCCGGGGACAGCCATGACGTCACTACCGGTGCGACTATAGTATAAATAGGCGCCGGGAGCACACATCATTTTCTTCTTCGTCTTCATTGACTTTCGTTTGAAGCGTGCATTTCTGTGGTAAGAGCGATCTCTCTTTATCTCATTATGGCGAGCACTAGCAAAGCATTTAAGGATGTGTGCATCCGGCACCGGTAGTGACGTCATGGCTGTCGCCGGCTAACGAGTTGGTGTTTTTTCAATGTATGCTTCAGACACGGGTCACGACGAGGCATCCCCCATAGCGACCCCTAGAGGACGCAGTGTCTCCTTCCCTACTCAGGGAAGCATGGTTACATAAGTAACCTGAGACGTTATTCTGAAAGTCAAAAATCTAAAAAACAAATATGTGCATTTGGATAAAGAAAATGAAGTCTGTTTATAGAGTTTTTGCATTGCAACATTATTCATTTTGTCTCACAATTCTCATTACTATAATGTGTCTAGATGTTTTATTTTTGTCATCCATGAAAACAGACCCCCTACAGCTGGCCAAACATACTCATCAAGTATTAATGGGTGAATCTTGTGAATCTCATCAAATCATATTTTACTTGAAAATCGTAAATACATAATACACTGTAAAATCCAATAGTTTACCTTACTTGGATATATTTAGTTACTTCACTTAGTTGTTATACTTACTAGGTTTTATTAAGTTACAGCTACTTTCAAGGCAAATAAAACAATTTACTGTTTTGAGTGACACTTAAAATATTCAAGTAGCCACAAAGGAACCAATGACATTAATAAACCAGTGAGGGGCAGCAGTGCACTAATATGTTGCTAATGTGCAACATAGAAGAAGAAGAAGAAGAAGAAGAAGAAAAAACGAGTCTTAATAGACTTTTCACTCATTTCCTCCATGTCTGCTGTTATCTTTCACTAGTTGCATTCACTCATTTCCCAAAGTCATCTTGAATGTTGAATTTTCAATACAGCTGAAATATTTGAGAGAACATCACATAAGCCAACTTCATAAATTGATGTTGATTTTCCTAAAATGTTTTTTTTATTTTATTTTTTTAACTCACCATTACAGTGATTAGCATTCTCTTTGGTTGGACACTTGGAACTTCGTTTGTATAATTATAGTTTTCTTTCTGTTAATGCAGCAATGCAACAGGAAAACTGAATTATTTGACTTCAAGGGAAGAAAAGTGATCTATCTTCAAATTAAATCATTAGTGTATTGTTTTGTGATTATTAACGATCTTTTACGATTTAATTGATTTTCATGAATACCTTGAGAAGCTTTATATTGGGTTGATATAATCCTTTCATATTTGTGGTAAAGTGTTCCTGTGGCTCAGTGGTAGAGCAAAAGATCATGGGTTCAATTCCCAGGGAACACACATACTGATAAAAAAATGTGTAGCCTGAATGCACTGTTAAGTCGTCTGCTAAATGCATAAATTATTATTATTATTAATTATTAATATGTTTAAGTCACACACAGACTTCAACATTCAGCACACGAATCACAACAATGGTAACAATTAAATTTCATTTATTTGTATTAATTGTAACAATAAACATTTTATTTGCTCTTTTTGTTGCTCCTACTGACACAAGACAGCAAATAAAATTGGAAAATAAAAACAACTACTGTAAAACAAAGCAATTGCATAATTTATTCATGACGCAATGCACTCTGGGAGTAGTAATGTTCCTCAGATCACAGATTCAATTAAGTTAACAAAACTTAAATGGCTTAAGTAAAGTTCACTCAAGTTTATCAAGTAAACATTACTTAAAAATTTTGAGGAAACTGGTTGCCCTAAAATATTTAAGTAAACTCAACTTATCCGGGTTTAGAGTGTAGTAAATATTGCAAATTTGCATTAATAAAACAAAGTTGGTCACACATTTATTAAATATTAATGGGTGAATCTCACAATGTCACACTGTAAAAAATTATGGCACTAGATGCCATAGATGCATAATGGTAATGTCTAGATGCATAATGGTAATGACAATTTTGGGGGAAATGTGCTTAGCTCTCATGACAATAATTTCACAATCGTAAAGTTTATTTAAAAAATCACTTGAAAACCATAACACTACTAGAAGATCATTTTAAAATAGCAAAATGTCTGGTGGCTAATACCAAGAAACAACAGTTTTCATTCCAGTAGCAATAAGTAACAATGGTATTTTAGAGGAAACTGTGGTTGCTTTGGTGCATTTTTGTAAGGGTCAAGAAAGAGAGGTTATACACTTCCCTTTCCATAAAATCTTCATCTAATTCACTTTCCTCAGTATTTCCATATTTCCATTCCACTGATGGTCTGGCTTTGCACTCTTTCTCTTCCATCATCCATCTCTCCGGCACCTTTATGACTCTGAAAGGGCTCCTAAAATGTCAGACGCCTGAGTGTGCACTGCTGTTTTATGCCCCACCTTTATTCCTCGAGTGGAACACCAATAATAAAAATATAAGCATGATTTAAACCGTAATAAACAAACACATCAGTATCACTTTCTGATAATGACTGTTTGAATTCAAGGATAACAACACCAGTTCGAGAACTATATTTTATGTATGTGACATTTCATGCTCGGAGTGAGTAATTGTGGGTAAGTTGGAGTGCAGGCAACAACTTGTAGTCAGGATTTCCATAACCCCATAAACCTGTAAGCAGATTAAATGTCAGATGTAATATATTCCAAGTGAGTGGTTTGTTTGCGCTCAAGCCAAATCTTGTAATTTGCGCTGTGGATTTAATTGAGAATAGTATAAAAAAAACATTGTTTTATGGAACGAGCTGGACTTTATTTTTGCGCCATTGCTGCTCTTGATATCTCTCTTGTGCTCAGGCGTGCTCAATGAACTTTTGACATTCTGATGAGATGATTTTAAATTGGGATTTTAGCATAATGATTCTGGTGTTTGGCATATGCAGAGCAGGAATTAAATCTACTCTTTTATTATCTGTGTGATGAAGCCTTTTATGCTTAACCAATTGTTTATTTCGCTCTGTTAATATATTCTTTCCCTCTGTGGAGTATTTGGGGAAGATGAATAAAAAGCTTTAATTAATTGAGCCAAAGTTAATGATTTCTAGACAATTGCTCTTAAGTAAATGGCACAATTCCTCATCCATTTATATCCCGTTTTAAATCCATGATGAATTAACAACCTTTTGGGTCTTTTTGCTCTCAAAAATAACAGGACAGACCATAATACACTCCACATCCCAGTGTTCTGTTGAGGCTATGGCTGGATCCTAATTTGCATATCATCCATACTATTTATTATGCAAAATTACATCTCAAATCACTGAACTGGTTTAGAAAAAAAGTTAATAAAGTTGGTGCTTTCAGAAAACATAATATAGTAAGTTCTATCAATTTAAAACTAATTCTGTTTTCTTTACTTGTAGATTCAAGTTCAATATAATTGCATTTTAAGTTAAAATGAGAAAACTATAACTATCATAAACTAATAGTGATGTAGACTTTTCTTAGTTTGACAGATTCTTCCAACCAAGTTTGTCTAACTTGTGTATTAGTTAGTTGAGCAAACTTAAAGGGATAGTTCACCCAAATATGAAAATGAAGTCCTTCGTTCATCTTCAGAACACAGATGAAGATATTTTTGATTAAATCCGAAAGCATTTATATGAGTTCCCGAGAGTCTCTCACATGAAATGAATGATTATAATGTTCAGGATAATGCGAAAAGAGCCTTTTGTCAATGTGCCATGCAAAGAAAAGGGATTAATTCAAACTATAATCTCACAGAGCCAGACCTATATAGTCTAAAATATAATCAAACTATCATAACAGTGTAATTTAATTACGTCATCCATCGACATGGTGCCAGTGAATTGCAGAACTGGTGCAAACATATGCACGTGGCTATGATCAGATGCTTTCCTAACTGCTGTTTTCTCACCGCTGTCATTTTTGTTCTCGTTATATTCAACTAAATTTCACTCTCAGCAGTGTGGACGATGTCTGGATTCTAAGCCGAGAATGAAAAACAGCTTTGCTGTGAGTATGTCGGGGTCTTGAATCATGTTCAGTCCCTTGTACTTTACATGTGCATGAGTATGAGCACCAGCAATGAGTTGCAGGATGCTGCCCAATGGTGTCACAAATAAGGGCTTCTGAATTCTACATATAGCCCCTTTAAAAGGTGCACATAATTTTAATCTAACATTCAATATTGTTATCTGTGATAGCAGCATGGGATGTCTGCACAAAGGATGGATTCAAACCAACATGGGGTCTCTGAATATAACCAATAAAACACGCCTCCAGCCCTCAAAATATGAATAAACAGATTATAAGTGAAGAAATATTGCCTCAGATAGGGTGTGTGTACAAAAAAAAAAATAATTAGATCACTTTCCTTCTTTACAATGTGGCATGTACTTCTGTACACTGTAATCTACATATAAAGTGAGTCCCATATTTATTGCTTCACTTTTTTTCTGTGAAAAACATGATTTGGCTCATTCTGAATTCAGAAGCTGGTACTTTATTTTTATTGTTTGTGAGTTCATAAATTACAGTGTACTGGACTGTGTTTAAAGGCCCAAAGTGTATTTTCCATTTGTATGCAATGAATAATTCATTGAAATTAAGGGTTTTGATTGTATGCAACTGATTATATATAATGTTACATAACAATATGCACTGAAGCTGTGGGCTAGGTATGGTGAGCTAAAAATAAACCTTATTTTTTAGAGCGCGAGGTTAATAACCTCTGTCAGCATGGAAATTAACCTCATGATTCCGCTTGACAAATTAAATATTACTTAAGGCTGTTATACAAGCCTTTTTAGAGATTTAAAAGGAAGATGCGAACATGTTACGATTCTAATCTTATACTGCTTCATATCAAAATATGATGATAACATAACAGCATCCCTAAACCCCCAAACAGTCCCATCTTATCTATGCTGACACTACATCTTTGTGTTGTCAGCAGTTTTGTGTGAACTGCAAAACTGGCCGTAGTTGCTGCCTGACCAGTATTAACCCTTGTGAAAAAGAAGTACACTTTACCATCCTTTCAGATGCAATGAATAATTCATTGAAATGAAGGGTTTTGATTGTATGCAACTGATTATATATAATGTTACATAACAACATGCACTGAAGCTGTGGGCTAGGTATGGTGAGCTAAAAATAAACCTTATTTTTTAGAGCGCGAGGTTAATAACCTCTGTCAGCATGGAAATTAACCTCATGATTCCGCTTGACAAATTAAATATTACTTAAGGCTGTTATACAAGCCTTTTTAGAGATTTAAAAGGAAGATGCGAACATGTTACGATTCTAATCTTATACTGCTTCATATCAAAATATGATGATAACATAACAGCATCCCTAAACCCCCAAACAGTCCCATCTTATCTATGCTGACACTACATCTTTGTGTTGTCAGCAGTTTTGTGTGAACTGCAAAACTGGCCGTAGTTGCTGCCTGACCAGTATTAACCCTTGTGAAAAAGAAGTACACTTTACCATCCTTTCAGAAAGAGTACTTATTACGGAAATAATATACTTTAAAATAATATACTTAAGTGCGAATTGAATGTAATGTTTTCAGAACTTAATTACATGTTGTTTACAATTAAATTAAAATGCATTATAGTTTATATGTACATTAAGTTAGAACTTCTGAGTGCTTTTTTAAACCAATTAAGTAGGGCTTAAGCACGTCTTTATATGTAATTTCATAACTACTTCTACTGTCTTTGAAATTCTATTGCACATTGGAATACTACAGTTTAGTGCCAAATATACTGAAAAGCATTAATGGTAAACTATTAATGGGTATATACTTTAATGTCATTTCTACTGAAACTTGTATGTTGTGTATTGACATGTTTAGAAATGACACATTTGTAATGATGAAGTTGCAATTTCATGCAATTAAAATGTATTAAGTAATGTCAAATTAAAAAACACACTACAGTTAAAACTATAATAAAATACTTTGTGCTATAGTATGTCAACTCATCAAAATAAGTGCACAACAGTAGACTTTAAAGTTATTTTTCATTTTAACATGATTGCAAAGTGCACTTTTTGACAGTGTACCTAAGTGTTTTATGAAACATAGTCATGAAAGTTGACTTTAATTACACTTAAGTGGCCTTTTATTTCATTAATATTATATTACCTACAAGTGCATATTTAATACAACACTTCTTTTTCACAAGAAACATCTAAAATGAACAGGATGCAGAGCAAAACCATTAAGTTTTCCATATCCCAGAATGCTTTGGTAAAGAATGACTCTCACACAATCACCCACTATAAGCCCGTTCACAGAAATTACGCATCCACATTAACATCAACTGTTCTAAACTGAAAATTCGGTCATCATCTACCCTCACTCATGCCCCTCTAAATTAGTAGTATGGATTTTCCCCCTTAGAATAAAAATGTCCACACAATGAAAATGCAGTTAAATTAAACTAAATTATTGAGACATGCTACATATCATGAAATGATGTTTTGATTTCAAAATGTCTTGTCACATACTTTATAGTTACAAGTTATAGCATCTAGCTAAATTCATTATATTTGAAATTCATTTCCTGTATTTACTTTTTTCAGGTTAATACATTTAAAACCAGTGGGAAGCTATAAACTACTCCTAATTCCGATGTAGTTAAACTGTCAAGCTAGCTTTTTAAAGAGTAGTTAGCCACACACTGAGGGCAATGTATTTTTAAGTATATAACGAGCACAAAAACAATGAGGATCACACAGCATTAAACTTGAACAGACACTAGATAAATAAAACTAGAAACACTTCAACTTACGTCACTGTAAAATATCCAACTTGTCCATGTTGTCAGACAAACTCGACTGATTGAACCATTAAATCTAGAAAAGTCTGACATTACATATACAATTAAATAGTCAACTTTTATACCCCACAGCTTTTGTAATTCTTATTATAACCACATAAGGAAATAATAACTTAAATTAATACTTTCTAATGAATATACAACTACTGTAAGTGTATCCACTGATGATGCACTTGATTAATTTGTGTGTTTTGGTCAAAACATGAGGACTTATGATGACAGAAATATTTGTTATTCAGAATGAATAGATGTTTCATCTCTGTCATATTTTTTTATTATATTTTGTTGTAAAAGTTATGTTTTAAGTCACCGTTAGTGTGATTAATGTTCATAATGGTGAAGTTTCTCCTTTTCAATGAGTTTGTACAACTTTTGTATTTTTATTTAACCTTTTAAAGGGGCTATATGTAGAATTCAGAAACCCTTATTTGTGACACCGTTGGCCAGCATCCTTTGCATTTGCATATCTGTACTGTCTATTGTCTATTTTGTATATTGTGTATTTTTTTATATTTTTATTTGTTCGTTTTTTTTATTCACTTCTTCTATTTTTTGTCATGTGAACTTCCAGCATCAGTTGCATTTCTTTCTCTCACGTAGACTCATGGAATAGTAAAGTGTTCATCATATGCGCACTTTAGAATTTTGCCGGAAATAAAAGGTCATCTGGGGAGTTTTTTCCAACTTTTTTACGAATACTGTAAATTCAGACATACTACTCTGTTCACATACTGTTTTACTCCTACTATATAGTAGAGAATTATGCAATTTTGGATGCAGCCTATGGATTCGGACATGCTACTCTTTTGCAATACTTTTTTGCATACTATATAGTATGGAAATAGGCATATTCGAACACAGCCAATTGCATACTCTCTTGAGTAGGTACTTATTTTCAATAGATAATTACTTTGCGACCACTACAAAAGTATGTTCTATATAGTATCAATGTAATCTACCTTCACCATGTTGTCATTATCATGTGACCTACTAGTGCCAGTTGTGTCACTTCACTGCCATTCATAAATCCTCTACCGTAGCCCCATGGGATTGTAAAGTGTCCATCATATGTACCCTTCAGCATCTTGCTGGAAGTAGCAAGTCATCCGGGTACTTTTTGTCTACCCTTTCATGAATACTGCGAGTTTGGACATACTTCCTTTGTCACATACTGTTTTTCGCCTACTATAATGTTATTCCAGTTGCAGCCCATGAATTTGGACATACTACTCTTTTGCCATAGTGTTTTTCACATACTATACAGTATAGAAGAAGGCATATTCGAACATGGTGATTGTGCTGCAAAGCAGCATTGGTTTAATCAATAGTGTTAGTTTGGGGCGGGACTATCTGTTGAAACGACCAATGGCAAATAGTAGTCATTCACAATAGTAGTCAAAAGTCATTCCTTCAGTAATGTCATTAGGTTGTTAACCTACTTTTAGTTAGTTACTTTTTGAAGTACTTTTTGAAATGCTGACTGGCAGATGGGAGTGAAGGTAGTGGCTGACTTTGGCAACAATTATCATGGGCTGTGGGCTTAACATTGACAGAAGAGTTTAAAACCACGTTTGAGCTTTAACTGTGGAATTAATTACCTTTTGTGCTTTGACAGGGGCCTTGCAGTTTTCTCTTAATTTGATTTTACCAGCTGGTACATTCCTGGAATACTGAAACAAAGGTGTGTGTTTTCATAAAGGACAGTATGTCTTTCCTTTCTGTTTTTCTCTCTCTCATAGTCTTTCCTTCTTTCTGCATATATAATGCATTGCAAACAGGGCATTCGTCTCCACAATTTGATAGATGCCCTCTTTCACTTTGAACGTGATGGATCCAGCACCCCGATGAAGAAGGATAACAAGAAACCGTGAGGAAGAGGACATGCGCATGGGCATCACTATGAGTGAGTCTGTATAATGTGGGAGGACTGCATTGTTTTTCGTGGAAGCCCTGCAAGGCGGTGTGGATTTTCTTCTGCTGATCAGCAGTCAGAGGTTTGGAGTTAATTGGAGAGGATAGACGGTCAGAATCAGCTGAGGCCAAAAATAAATGAATGGTCTGACCATGGACTCCATTATTAAGCACACTAATTGTGTCAATACAACCTTTTCAGCTGTGACTACGTCTCAACCAGCCTAACACAGCAACACTGGCTCATCCAGTGGTGTGAGTTTGGGGTAGGACTACCTGTTTATCCAGCCAATGGCAGAACCTGTTTGAAAACAACCATTATTTTTGCAATTCCGTTCCATATACACTTAAGATTTAGCAAATTTATCTTTCACTAGTGAGGGTGTGGTGCCATCAGCCAGTCAGTGTTGTCTTGATGTTCTTGTACCTCAGCAATGATTAGTAACATGAGATTTATAGCTCAGTTTATTGGCTCAAATAACTCTGATGCTGCATTCAAGTCTTTATGGAAATCACAATTATGATGCAGTGATGCATTGTAGTATTATATTGTAGTATTTGTTAATATTTTGAATGAACTTTTATTGCTATATTTTTAGTTTTCATTTTCATTTTAGTTTGTTTTAGCATTTTTATGGAAATATATAAAAAACAAAAACTAATACTTTTTTAAAAATTAGTTTTATTTATTTATTACAGTTTTAGTGATTTTAGTGCTTCAACTTATGTCAGTTTTTTAAGGTTTTCATCTAATATGTATATTGTATTTTAGTTAGCTTCATTTCAATTACCAAAAATGATTCTTAATATTTTTAGTTTTAGCTAACAATAACAGAACTATTATGATGCAATGTGTTTCACTGGATCATTTAATATTTCTCGCCCTGTCTTTTATTACTGTCCTAATGCAACATAATGAAGAGCAAAGTATGCACGTTAGCTGTGTAAATGATGATTTTCTTTATATTTTAGCATTTTTATTCTACCAAAAAGAATGGTATGATAATATATATATATATATATATCTATGTGTGTGTGCGTGTGTGTGTATATATATATATATATATATATATATATATATATATATATGCTGTATATATACACACACACCTAAGGAATAAGGAGTAACACCTGTTTGCAATTCCAGTGATTGGCGGAGAGATGAGAGATAAGCGCCCGCAGACCTGGGAGAGGGGAGAGAGAGAGCAGAGCGAGCAGAGTGTGTTTGTGACCGTGTGCAAGACTGTGGAGGCCGAGAGCCAAACAGCGTTTTATTTTCGGTTCTATGTTAATTTTGGGAGAAATAAAGAAGTTTACTCGCCACCCCTTGACTTCCTCGTCCTTCTTGCCGAACATTATTACACTGGTGCCGAAACCCGGGACGAGGAAGCCGGCACGCTGCCATGCAGCCAGCTCAGCCAACACCGCTTGCGGAGCTCGTGAAGTCACTCGCCGGGCTTCACCAAACCCAACATCAGGCGCTGATGGACCTCAAGCTGGAGCAGGAGGATCGGTTCCGCCTGTTGGTCCAGGCGCAGGATGAGGACCGGCGGGTCCTCCGGAGCTTGCTTGGCCGGGAGGTCACCCCAGTAGCGGCCCCCTCCATCGCCCATGTCCCGCTGATGAAGATGGGTCCGCAGGATGACCCGGAGGCGTTCGTGGACCTCTTCGAGGCTCCGGGACGCGTGCCGCAAGTGGCTGCTGGCAGAGGACTGTGACGTCGAGGGAGTGGTCGATCTGGTGGTGCTGGAGCAGTTCGTCGCTCGGGATCCGCTGATTTTGGGGACAGATTGGCCAGCTTTTACGCAATTATTGGGGGTTTTGTGTGCGGATGCTTCTTGGGAGACAGGACTGGGAAACGGAGAAGCGGTGGCGCAGGCTGGAGATGCTGTTTCGGGACCGTCACAGGCTGTCTCAGAGGAAACGAGAGCGAGGGCGGAGCTTATATCCCCTGAGCTAGATGACTTTCCACTGGAGCAGTCTCGTGATGAGACGCTTAAAAATGCGTATGACCGGGTCCGCACCATCGACGGACAGCTTCTTCCGGCCTGACCAACCTCTCTCGTATCGTTATTTTTCCCTTATAAAAGATAGGTTGTATCGGGTGACCCAGGATACCCAGACCAAAAAAAATACAACCCAGTTATTAGTCCCAAAAAGTGGGAAATGCTTTTCCAGGCGGCTCATAGTAGTCCCATGGCAGGCCACTTGGGGGAGGCAAAGACACATGAACGACTCATGGCCCAATTCTTTTGGCCTGGCATTCACAAGAACACCCGCCAGTGGTGTGCGGGGTGTCATGTATGTCAGCTGGTAAATCCTCCGGCCAGTTCTAAAGCGCCATTGCGTCCGTTACCACTGATAGAGGTCCCCTTCGAGAGAATTGGTATGGACCTCATCGGGCCATTGGAAAGTTCAGCACGCGGGCATCGTTTTGCATTAGTTCTGGTGGACAATGCAACACCATACCCGGAGGCAGTGCCGCTGCGCACCATCTCTGCAAAGAGTGTGGCGGACGCACTGTTTCGAGTCATCTCCTAGTGGGGATCCCCAAAGAGATTCTCACTGATCAGGGCACGGCGTTTATGTCACGTACGTTAAGCGAACTATACGAACTCCTGGGCATTAAATCGATTCGCACCAGTGTCTATCACCCACAAACGGACGGCTTGGTGGGACGATTTAATCACACGTTAAAATCCATGGTTCGTAAGTTTGTTAAGGAAGACGCCAAAAATTTGGATAAATGGCTCGAGCCCCTGTTGTTCACGGTGCGGGAGGTTCCACAAGCCTTCACGGGGTTTTCCCCGTTCGAGCTCCTCTATGGTCGTCAGCCCCGCGGGGTGCTTGACATCATTAGAGAGGCTTGGGAGGAGTGGCCTTCAAACAGCCGTAGTGAAATTCAGTATGTCCTGGACCTCCGAGCAAAACTCCACACTCTGGGGCGGCTGTCAATGGAGAATTTGCTCCAGGCGCAGGACAGACAAAGTCGGCTGTACAACAGGGGTACGCGAGCGCGGCAATTTACACCGGGAGAGAAAGTGCTTGTATTACTTCCAACGTCTAGTTCTAAATTACTCGCGAAGTGGCAAGGACCTTTTGTGGTTACACGGCGAGTGGGGGATCTCGATTATGAGGTTAGGCGAACGGACAGGGGTAATTCATGTCAAATTTATCATCTCAACCTTTTAAAACGTTGGAATGAGGTGACCTCGGTGGGGTTAGCAGCGGCCGTTTCGGCAGAGGAAGATCTCGGACCGGAAGCGGCTGTCAAAACCAATCCGCTCGCTCTGGTCCCGGGGGGAGATCACCTCTCGCCACTGCAGCTCACTGAGTTAGCCCAGTTGCAAGCAGATTTTGCAGATGTGTTTTCACCCCTGCCCGGGCGCACGAACCTCATACAGTACCACATCGAAACGATCCCCGGGGAATTGGCGCACAGCCGCCCCTATCGGTTACCGGAGCACAAGAAAAAAGTGGTGCAGGATGAATTAACGGCCATGCTAGGGCTGGGAGTAATAGAAGAATCGCATAGCGACTGGGCAAGCCCGATAGTTTTAGTGCCTAAAACGGACGGCTCCGTCCGTTTCTGTGTGGATTACAGAAAGGTGAATGCAGTGTCGAAATTCGACGCTTATCCAATGCCCCGAGTTGACGAGCTGCTTGATCGGTTAGGTTCGGCTCGCTTTTATTCGACACTGGATTTAACGAAAGGGTATTGGCAGATCCCCTTGTCGCCATTATCCAAGGAAAAAACAGCCTTCACCACGCCGTTCGGGTTACACCAATTTGTTACCCTTCCGTTCGGCTTGTTCGGGGCTCCCGCCACCTTTCAGCGTCTCATGGACAAGATCCTCCGGCCACATAGCGCTTACGCCGCTGCCTATCTCGACGACATCATTATACACAGTAATGATTGGCAGCGCCATATGGAACATCTGCGCACGGTCCTGAGACCCCTGAGGGTGGCTGGACTCACGGCGAACCCGCGGAAGTGTGCAACTGGGCGTGTGGAGGTACGGTATCTGGGCTTCCACTTGGGTCATGGGCAGGTGCGTCCCCAAATTGACAAGACTGCTGCGATTGCGGCTTGCCCAAGTCCCAAGACCAAAAAGGAAGTGAGACAGCTCCTGGGGCTGGCGGGATATTATAGAAGGTTTATTCCTAATTATTCAGAGCTCACCAGCCCGCTGACTGATCTCACTAAAAGGGAAGCACCAGATCCGGTCCAGTGGACGGAGCTGTGCCAACAGGCCCTAACCAAGGTAAAGGCTGCCCTGTGCGGCGGGCCGCTCTTACACTCTCCGAACTTTGATCTCCCTTTTTTGTTGCAGACGGACGCGTCGGACAGGGGGCTGGGTGCAGTCCTGTCCCAGGTGGTCGGAGGAGAGGAGCGGCCGGTGCTGTATCTGAGTCGAAAGCTCTCAAAGAGAGAGACCAGATACAGCACCATTGAAAAAGAGTGTTTGGCCATTCGGTGGGCCGTCCTCACTCTCCGGTATTACCTCCTGGGACGGGAATTCACTCTCTGTTCGGACCACGCGCCCCTCCAGTGGCCAACTCTACCTCTCATTCCATCCTGATGATCCAACGATAGCTGCTCGCATCTCAGCATGTCTAACAGATATTTCTTGCTGGATGAAGAACCATCACCTTCAACTCAACCTTGCCAAGATAGAATTGCTTGTGGTTTCAGCCAGCCCAACACGTCATCACAATTTCTGCATCCAGCTAAGTGCATCGACCATAACACCTTCTAGGTCAGCCAAGAACCTTGAAGTTGTGATTGATGATCAGCTGAATTTCACAGATCACTGTGGCGAGTGGGGCGTGGGAAGGCGAAAGGCTGCAGCGGGAGAAAGGGTTTGGAGACGAGCGGTGATAAGGAGGTCAAGTGAATAATGAGTAACACCTGTTTGCAATTCCAGTGATTGGCGGAGAGACGAGAGATAAGCGCCCGCAGACCTGGGAGAGGGGAGAGAGAGAGCAGAGCGAGCAGAGTGTGTCTGTGACCGTGTGCAAGACTGTGGAGGCCGAGAGCCAAACAGCGTTTTATTTTCGGTTCTATGTTAATTTTGGGGGAAATAAAGAAGTTTACTCGCCACCCCTTGACTTGCTCGTCCTTCTTGCCGAACATTATTACAATATATATATGGTAACACTTTACAATAAGGTTTCATTATTTAACTTTAGTTAGCAAACTACGAATGAACAGTATTTCTACAGCATTTATTAATCTTAGTTAATGTTAATGTCAACATTTACTAATGCATTATTAAAAATCAAAAGCTGTGCTTGTTAACTTTATTTAATGCACTGTGAACATTATTGTAAAGTGTTACCATGTATACTGTGTGTGTGTGTGTATATATATATATATATATACACCTAAAAGTGTATAGTGTGGGGTGAAGGTGATAAGTTGGTATAATTTACATCTGTTCTGTTTTACCTTGAATGAGGTCATACAAATTGCACTGAATTTCCTATGATATCAGTGTCTTTTCCCCTCTTTTTTTTTTGTTTGTTTTTCTTTTCTTCCATTCAAGGTTGTGATGAGTCTGTGCAGATGTACAGAGACTCATCTGTGGCTTAATGGAAATCCATCATAAAAAGGTTCTACTGTTTTTTTTTTAACATATTCACTGATTCGTCTCCCTCTCTCTCTTTCTCTCTATCTGAGTACTTTGTGTGTTCTCCAAAAGCAGCGAACATCTGCTTTCTCTGTCAGTACACACTCCACCCCCTCACCTGCTGAGAGAGTGATTCATATAGCCGAGCCCACACACACAGTCAGACGTCCACACATTAAAGAGGTGACAGCAGCAGTGCACACTATCTCCGGCTGCCATTAGGTGGCAATCCTGCATTTCACGCACCGCAGACCAGAATATAATCGGAACACTGAATCCGAATCATGAATGCCTGCGAAAACAAACAGCGCATTTGATACATCGAACATGAATCAAAGAAACACCTGGAGCTGTGACGCATGTCAGCGGGATCGCGTTTCGTAATAACCCAGGCGCTTTACTGACAGCCTTGATCCCCAACAAATCCAAAATCTGTCAGATGTTTATATAGTACAGCTTAAGTCAGTTTTTCCCTCATTACAACGTTTTATTAATCAATAAATGAATAGTGCTTTTGAACATGATGTACAGACTCCAGTCATGTCGGTAGCCTCGTAAAAGCTGTTTTATTTGACAGAGCAGAAGCGCCATGTTGAGATCACATGACCAAACGAATGCTACAGTGGATCTCAGTAATCCTTGGATACGTTCACTTGTGGAATAAAGTAATAATGGATAACCAGAAATATACACATTTATATAATGGCATCAGTAACTTAAGCATGGAAAAATGCACTTTTAGAAGAATGCATCTGCACAAATCTGTTGTTTATATTTATTCTTCCCTTAAATGGTGATCCCACATTTGTGAATTTCTAGTCATTTTTTGTTTAGTGCATAGGCCTACAGATTTATAAAAATCATTCTACTGCAGACTAGTTTGTGAACTGATTCACTGAGAAGAACAAGTCCAAAAAATGGTTTGTATAACATTTCAGACACACTATTTGTGTTTGTAAAGGACATAATGGTATCAAAATCTGTTATTAGATAGGTCATTGGGATCCCCCCCCAATAAATTAATAGATTTATTCAGCAAGGACACATTAGATCAAAACCAACAGTAAAGACATTGTTACAGAAAAAAATCTGAACTTTCTATTCATCAAAGTGTATCACAGTTTCCACAAAAAAATATTAAGCACCACAACTGTGTTTAACATTGTTAATAATAATAATAAATATTTCTTGAGCAAATCATCATGTTAGAATGATTTCTGAAAGATCACGTGACACTGAAGACTGGAGTAATGATGCTGAAAATTCAGGTTTGTATCACAGGAATAAATTACATAAAAAAAAATAGAAAACAGTTGTTTTAAATTGTAAAACTATTTCACAGTATTGCTGTTTTACTGTATTTTTGATAAAATAAATAGCCTTGATTAGTAATAAAAAAAAAAATTATAATAATAATAAAGTCTTTTATTAGTTCTCTTCTAGGTCTTCCAGAATTTCTATATCCAGGTTTTCCATGATAGTGGAATCCCTGTTTATATTTATCAGAACATATACAAAAATAACGACTTTATTCCACACTTTTGTCTCTACTGCGTCACTTGTGGACGTGCGACGAAAATGTGGAAGTCGTTATTTTTGTTTTCTCTGCACAAAAAAAGTATTCTCGTAGCTTCGTAACTTTACAGTTGAACCACTGATGTCACACGGACTACTTTGTCGATCATCTTGGTACTTTTCTGGACCTTGAATGTGGTAGTTACCTTGCTGTCTATGGGAGGGTCAGAGAGCCCTCAGATTTCATCAAAAATATCTTAAATTGTGTTCCGAAGATGAACGAAGGTTTACGGGTTTGGAACAACACGAGGGTGAGTAATTAACTACAGAATTTCATTTTTGGGTGAACTAACCCTTTAATCCTTCATTGGCTCATACAGAATGAATTGAGGGAATTGTCTTTATTAGTAAATAAAGACTCTGCTTGGATATAAACACTGGAGATAAATGGAATATATGAAAGGATCACTACCCCATCTATATTTGAGTGACGCGATGCAATAAAACTAACGTGCCTTTTAAAGCCTGATCACACTAACATTATCACTGGTTGTAGTTGGATTTATTTATTTCTTTTTTATTGCTGGATCTTATCGGTGAAATAAAGTGATGTATTGCTGGTAAAAATAACCTGTAATCCTATTTGGATTTTTTTTCTTTCTGAAATTCTTGTAAATTAACATTGCATAAAAGTGTCAGTATATCAAAGTGCAGCATAATGAAATGTTTGTGTGTGTGCATATATGTGTGTGTGTGTGCTCGCTCTTTACATTTACATATTCAGGATTTATAACTATTCAGACCTATATTGAATAGTTATAAATCCGGAATATGTAAATGTATATATATGTGTGCAGACTTATAAATATTCAGATTTTCCAATAAATTTTCAGATTTACATTTTACAATTATAATATTTTTCAGG
Organism: Sinocyclocheilus anshuiensis; assembly: GCF_001515605.1. Taxonomy (NCBI): domain Eukaryota; kingdom Metazoa; phylum Chordata; class Actinopteri; order Cypriniformes; family Cyprinidae; genus Sinocyclocheilus; species Sinocyclocheilus anshuiensis. The sequence continues at coordinate 460,433 of NW_015537962.1, forward strand.
ATTTATAAGCACTGTATATATTCAGATTTCATATAATTATATATTTCACATAATTCCTGTTTGGTAATTATTTTGTAATTTGTAATTATTTGATGTTTACTTTATTATAAATTTAAGATTTATACTCAAATGTGTTGCATTGTTTGGCACATCCACATCTCCAACAGTTGCTTTCGCTAGATTAACGCATTACAATTAGTCATACCACAAATGTGGATTTTAAAACTATTGTCTTAGCAATGTAACAAGATTGCACAAGTGAAGCTTTATCTGCCACAGAAGATAATTTCAGTTCATCCATCAGTTTGTAAAAACAAACAAAGAGATATTTGTAGTAATGCACTTATAATGGGGGTCTATGAGGCATGGCACTGCACTAGATAGGCTAAGTGTTAAAATACACAGTGTTTTGAACATAGAGTAAACTTACACCGAAGAGATCAGTATTATGGATTATGGACTTGAATTTTAGCCAGAAGCAACGTTTTGAAGTTATAAATGTCTTAATGATGGATTTATTTCTTACAGACATGCAGCTTTTCACTTCACAAGACATTAAGTGATAGACTGGAGTGGTGTGGATTATTGTGATGCTTTAATCAGCTGTTTAGACTCTCATTCTGACGGCACCCATTCAGGGCAGAGGATCCACTGGTGAACAAGTGACGTAATGTCAAATTTCTCCAAATGTGTTCCAATAAAGAAACAAACTCATCTGCATCTTAGATGGCCTGCGGGTGAGAACATTTTGAGCAAATTTTTTTTGGGGTGAAAGTAAAGGTTTAATGTAAAGGTTATGTAACAATTTGACAATCTACTGAATAGATTTCCTTATGAATCCTGAATTAGAATTATACATTATAATGTCCATTTGTCTACATGCCACAAACAAACGTCTTAAATATTAGAATCCGTCCCATGAACTTCATAAACTTTGGCATATCCAGGGACTTGTTGTTCTCTGCTATGGGTCATCTGACACATGATCTGAGCAGATGCGGTCCGTGCTGCTGAATCATAAATGCCCCGGAGAAGCCGGAGTGATGCCAGCTAAGGTTTACTGCTAAATCTAGCAGCAGTGGCACATTTATAGTCCATTTCACTGTCCACAAGTACTGCAGCTATGAGTTATGAATTTATTTGACAAATACAACTTTGTTTTATTTTACTTTAAGTTTTATTTAATGTGGTTTTGTCATTTTTCTTAGTTTTTAAATAATATTTCTATTTAGGTTTAATTTATTTTTATTTCAGTTGTAGGTTTGCCAAGGCGACATTTCAAATTTTATTTTATTTAATTTTATTTAAGCTTTATTTAAATTAATGGAAATAATTTTTGATTAGTTTTAGTTAACAAATGTATAATTAGAAATTAATGAATAGGTGGTAAATAGATAATTAATACATGTTTATATATTTATGTAACTTTTATCATATATATATATATATATATATATATATGTGTGTGTGTGTGTGTGTGTGATTTTATCAGTTATTGATTTTAGTCTTTCTGTCAGTCTCGTTTTGTCTCAGTCCATCTCTGTCTTGCATCTTGCTTTCCGTGCACATGTGGAGAGCTGCTTTTGTATGCCTGACTTGTGGACGAGAGATCTGTTGTCCTCATGGTAAAGTTCATCTGTGTGTCTGCGCTGGGCATTCAGTCCAGGGGTTGAAGAGCACCATCCATCCCTGAGCTATGAAACACTGCTCTGACCGCACAACACAGCTTTTTCATTCTGTGACTAAACTGTATCTCTGATAGGATTTCCAGGAGGTTTATGCAGCTCTTCAACTACCCTTACTGCTCAATAAAATTGTTTTTGTCGGATAGGTTCACCAGAGGAGAGACTTGAAATATTAATAAACTGCACTCTCATGATGTAAATAGAGGCGTACTGCATTTTGATTTGGACATGAGCTTGATTTGTGGTATCTCAAAATGGCCCGCGTGAAAAGGTGAACAAAATGTGTAAATCACAGTTCATTAATGTAGAAGAGTAGCTGTTTCTCTTCAAGAGTCCGGTTCTTTATATATGAATAAAATACCCACAACTCTAGTTTAAATGAGTACAAAGATAATTTTATCATTCTTAACTTTTGGAGAGAAAAAGCACAGAGACTGGTTAATTAACCTTTGTAACGCATGTGTCGAGTGCCTGTGTGCACGCACGCTATCAAATGAAGGCTGTGCGTTCGACTATGATGTATACTTCGGGCTATTCAGGTTGCTAAATACATAGATTTCTACAGTTGTTGTATTTACAAACTGTTGTCTGTAAAATCTGTATAATAGTAGTAGTTTAGAAGATGTAGTTTATGCTAATCCTTGCTAAAGGAGACTTTGCAGCACTGCTACAAACACAATGAGTTCTTATGAACTATTGGCTCGTTTTGATTCAATTTGTAGTTCAATAATGCATGAAACTGAGTTTGCATAGCTAGAAGAATTTGTTGTTTACAGTCTTGTATATTTGATTTGGGCCCAAAATTTCCAGACCGTAAGGAGCAACAACAAAACCTGCAGACTGATTCTTAATTAAAGAAGACTGCAATACATTTTTCTCCTATATGAACTAACAGCTACAGATGGTCGTTTGCGCCATATGAGTTCGCTGGCACAGTCACCTCTTTCCTGGATTCATAAATTCTTGGTGTTTGTTAAAATAACTGGAAATTGCTTGTGTTGCACCAGTCTAGTTTCCACCAAAAAGTTGTTCTGCAAATGTCTGGATGAATCTGCAAAAAGTCTTGGATGTCTTTGAATGTTATCGTGAATTGGAGAGTACATAAATGTCACACTTTAATCACAGTACTGTATGAATTAAATAACATCTATTATGTAACTCTATGTGATCGTTTTATGCACTGCATGGTCAAATATAGCATGCAAACAGACGAAAGCTAAACTATGTGAAGTGCAACATAAGTCACATGCGATGAAATGCAATGGTAGTTTACTTGAATACTAATAATTTCTCATGAAAACTACAACCAAATAATATGGAAATTGCTATTTTAGTATCATTGAGATACTATTATAGTTTTAAGAATGTTTTGAATTTATTTTGATATTTTCCATTTTATATTAAGTATTTTAGTAATTTTGTTGTCTTTTTTATTAGGTTTTTTTTTTCAAATTCAAATTTATTTCTAAAGCACTGAATAAAACAACAACGTTGACCATAGTGCTGTACAAACAGAAACACAATGAGCAGAAGACAACTTTTAAAAAGGGATCACATCCATATAATTATATAAGTAATATAAAAAGAAACCTTAAAAAAGACAATTAAAATACATCTTAACTAGGATCAGTGTGGAACCCAGTGTGCCTGTAGTTTTCTCTATTTCTGTTTTATCACGTGATAGAAAGTCTAAGGCCTTCTATTAGTCACATTTAAATGCAGACTCAAAACTCATCTGTTTAGCTGTGATTAGCTCATTATTGAATGAGCACTGTGCGATGTCCGAACTGATTGCACTATATTTTATGTATAATCGTTTTCTTAAATTCATTTTAAACCTCTTCAATCATTTTTTTTTTAATCATTTTCAAAGTTTTTAAATTCCTTGTTTTATTGTTGTGATTATTTTTTATTTTTTTTTTATTTTCTTTTATGTAAAGCACTTTGAATTACCATTGTGTATGAAATGTGCTATACAAATAAACTTGCCTTGCAGCGACCACAAACACGTGATCCCCTCTATATTTCATCTTAGACCGGGGAACAACAAGAAGTTTCTGTGATTGAGATCGTAGGGATCTTATTGGCTTTTGTTCCTGAATTAGATCAGCAATATAAGATGGAGCTAAGCCATGTAGAGATTTAAATACAAATAATACAATTTTAAAATTAATCCTAAAAGAATCAGGCAACCAATGCAATGATTTTAACACCGGGGTAATATGATCTAATTTACAAGTGCCTGTTAGCATTCTTGCAGCCGCATTTTAGAGCATCTGCAGTTTGTCTAAAACTTTATTTTGAGCACCATAATATAGCGAATTGCAGTAATCTAATCTCGAGATGATAAACGCATGAATACATTTTTCCAAATCTTTCTGGGATAAAAAAGGCTTAATCTTAGAGACCATCCTCAATTTGAAAAAAACTCGTTCTGACAATTTCATTTATCTGCTTGTTGAATTTTTGTGCGCTATCGCAAATCATCCCCACATTTTTTACATGATGTTTCCTAAAGGGGCTCAGGGGACCCAGCTTAATTTGAACTGCGTTATCAAGTTCAGAGGGACCAAAAAAAATCAATTCTGTTTTCGATACATTTAGGCTCAAAAAATTTATAGACATTCATGCCTTGACATCATTCAGACAGGCCAACAATCTTTCCATGGGAGTGGAATCATTTAATTTAAATGGTACATACAATTGTGTATCGTCGGCGTAGCAGTGAAAGGACACATTGTATTTATGCAGAATCGAACCTAATAGGAGCATATAGAGAGAGAAGAGAAGCGGTGCTAACAGGAATACCACATGATAAAGGTGATAAAACTGATGTACACTCACACACAAACAGAGAAACTTCTATTTAACAAATAGGATTTAAAGCAATTTAAGGCATTACCAGAGATGCCAGCACATGTTTCAAGTCGTGAGATGAGAATATGATGGTCAGTTGTGTCAAATGCTGCTGTGAGATCTAAAAGCAAAAGTGCAGTCATATTCCCTTGATCAGTTGACAAAAATATAATTAAAAACCTTTAATAACACTGTTTCTGTGCTATGATGCTTCCTAAAACCTGACTGAAATACTTCACAAATATAATTTTCATCAAGGAATGACTCCAGTTGAATAAGAACACTTTTCTCTAAAATCTTGGCCAGAAATAGAAGTTTAGAGATTGGTCTATAGTTGCAGAGAATGCTCTTATCCAGATTTTCTTTTTTAATTAAAGGGGTCATATAAAGCTGCTAAAAAGAACAGTATTTGGTATATTTGGTGTAATGAAATGTGTTTATGCGGTTTAAGGTTAAAAAAACACATTATTTTCCACATACTGTATATTATTGTTTCTCCTCTATGCCCCGCCTTTCTGAAACGCGTTGATTTTTACAAAGCTCATCGGTCTGAAAAGCGAGGTGTGCTCTGATTGGCCAGCTATCCAGTGCGTTGTGATTGG
>NW_015537962.1:466325-484612 GCF_001515605.1 Sinocyclocheilus anshuiensis
CCTCAGCAACCAGCACGGATCAGCTCCAGGCATGACGAAGCAGATATTGTCCTCTTTTGGAAGACCAAACAAAGTAGTTTCGCTTTCACAACGAAGCACACACCGTCTTTACGACATGGCGGCGGAAACAACAAAACTACAGCCAGAATAAAAGTTACGCCTTCTTTCTTTGCGTGAACATTTGGGCGGCGTTATGCAAATCTTCCCACATAGCGACGTAGATATGTGGGGGCGTGTTAGAACGAGCCGTTTTAGGTAGGCGTGGCTGACTCTTAACTTTTATAAAGAATATCTCTTTGGATTTGAGACTTTAGTCTTTGCAACTTTACAGATCTTCTTTATGCACCAAGAGCTTATCACTCCAAAGAGAAAGGAAAAATTTAAATCGCATCATATGACCCCTTTAAGGGATGAACTACAGCGTGTTTACTGTACTCGAGGACGATCCCTGAAAGAAAATGTTATTTATTATAGAAGCTATATATGGACCGACCATTTCGATGATTTGCCTTAACAGAGGTGTCGGAATAATGTCTTGAGGAGCAAATGTAGGCTTCAGCTTAGAAACAATGTCATTAAAAGTGGATATGGAGATAGGCTCAAATTCAGATAACATAGCAGGGGATTCTGGTGCAGTCAAAGGCACATATACACTGCTGTATATTATTTCGAACCTCTGATAATCGACCGACAAAGAATTGTAAAAAGCTTTCACATAATTCAACAGACGTATCGGCAGACACCTCTAATTTAGGGTTCAGAACACAGTCAATCGTTGAAAAAAGAACTCTCAGATTTTGGCTATTTTTCTCAATAACATTTGCGAAGTAGCTTGTCCTAGCAAATTTCACAGCCCGTTGAAATTTAGACAGCGTTTCTTTCAACATTTCATAAGAGATTTGTAACTTATCTTTCTTCCATTTCCGTTCACATCTTCTGCATTCCCTTCTTAGGGACCTGATATGTTCATTTGACCATGGCTGATTTGTGCTTTCTGTGCACTTAGAGGCGCCACCTGATCTGATGTATCCAAGCAAACAGAATTAAAAATATTATCCGTCTCCTCCACACTAAGACCAGCCCAAGACTGGTTGCCCACTGTTTGCTGACATCCACCAATAAGCTGGTGTGTGGTGGACGTTGTGGCACACTATGGCTAACCGTCGCATCATCCAGGTGGATGCTGCACACTGGTGGTGGTTGAGGAGATTCCCCCCTTCTATGTAAAGCGCTTTGAGTGCCCAGAAAAGCACTATATATATGTAAGGAATTATTATTATTAAAGTCCACATATGTAGTTGACTTTATCGAACGAACCAATCTCTTTGTGTCACAAACTTTCTTCGGTTGACATGGAGGGAAGACCATAAATAAAACAGGATTATGATCAGCTACCAGGAGATCATCTATGATAATGTCACTGACTGATAAACCAAGTGACAGAATCAAATCCAGCGTGTGGCCATAAATATGTGTGGGACCATTTACCATTTGCTGAAGGCCAACAGAATCAATGAGATTTTAAAAATCCTTTGCAAAAGAGTTTGTCGGCAAGCATATGTGAATGTAGAAGTCCCCCAGTATTAATATTTTGTCATATTTCGCAACAATGTCTGCTAGAAACATAGAGAGTTCTGACAAAAAAAATCTTATTAAATCCAGGCGGTCGATAGACAACGGCACATAACACAGGGGATAACAGCTGCATTTCAAAAACTTTGAGTTAAAAACTTCAAAGCTCAAATTTGAGTCTAGTGCAAGTAAAAATATCTTTATAAACAGAAGCCACACCACCTCCCCTTCCCGTTTCTCGGGGAGTATTAAAAACTGTAAAGTTACTAGGCACCGATTCTCTAAAAGCAGACCTATCCCCAACGTTCAACCAAGTTTCAGTGATAAATAAAAGCTCTAATGAAGTCGTTTAAAATGAAGGTCTTGTTTCTCAACGAACTGACGTTTATCATCGCCAACCTGATCGCTGGTCCCTTATCGTCCACCGAGGCATTGTAAGACTGCTGCGGGCCAAGCGGTACAGGGCAAAGATTCTGTAGAGGAACTCCATTCCAATGGAGATGCAAGGTATGCCGAAGACAGGTCGTCACGGACCCCGCCGGTTCAACTGGCTGAACACCGCGGCAACGCACTCTCCGAGCGCCGATACAACACCCGGCCGCCACACCATCCCCATAGCAGCGCATCCACTGGACGAGGCATTCTCGGAAGAGAGACCAGGTAAGCTTTTATTTTCACCAACTTTCCTCCCCGCATTCCATGACGGCACCGTTTCTTTTCCAACGGAGGCCAGGGCTCGCGTTTCAGCCAGGTGGGAATAATCAGCGGCGGCTTAATAATGGGGAGCTGCAGCTCGCCTCTTCCTTCTTTAAAAAGTTTCTCGTATGAGCTTCTAATATTTAAAAGTGTATGACGATCATAAATCAGTGCGGAGGTAGCATTTCGTATAAGCAATGTTGTTAGTAAAACAGCCATAAAAAGCAAATGGGATAGGGCAGAGAGACGGCATGCCATGTACACAGACGCCATCTTCCTTCTACTCCTTTATTAGTTTATTAGTCATTTTTATTAGGTTTTTTTTTATGTCTAATTAGTTTTTATTATTTTACTAATAATTTATATTTCAGTTTAAATTATTTTAGTATATCAAGAAAAATGTTAGCTGAAATAAAATAAGTTTACGTTTTTTTATATATTAATGTTTATTTAAATTTATCTCATTTAATTAATGCTTATTTTATTTAAGTAGCACTTTTTTTTAAAGTTACTATAATAACCCTGAAAGCCACAGCTGGCAAATACTTCCAAAGATATAAAGACAAACCAAGGCTTATGGAATTACGGATTTCTTATCCAAGGCTTCCCAGAATCCTCTGAAACAAGTTGCAAAGATTAGCAGAGTGATATTTTGGTGCTTTAATAAACATTGAGCATCTGCCCTGCTGAAAAGTCAAAGGTTTCCTTGCTTCACCAGCCAGACAATACAAGTTGAGACAAGCATGCTTGCTAAATTTGCTGGTGAACAGCATGTTCACACTTCCACCATCTCTAGACCAACACCAAACTAGCACTAATGAATGTGAATTCATGCTGTATTATTTCAGCAGGGCAGAAGATCCTGACCTGCTGGAGTGTGTTTATATTGAAGATGGTCCGTGTTTTAACATATCCCACAAGCCCTGAGTGACCTCTCCTGCTGAACACGGCACGAGAAAAAGCCCAGTCGGACTGCTGCACATGGACGACAGAATAGCGATGGAAACACTCTCTCTCTTCGATCAGTACATGTCATTGATGAATTGACAAAAATGCCTCCGGCGTCTGACAGTGGACAGCTGATCAATACTGAGAATATGTGACAGACAAATGGAAAAGTACAGAGCAGCTAATAACTGTCACACAGGAGATCTAACTGTAGCGATCCAGCCCTACAGCATCCATATGAGCATGTAAATTATGTCAATAAAATGATTTATGTGGAGTTACATAATGTTTACAGATTTTTTTAGCTTATTTTATCTTTTTTTTTGTACAGAAGTTTTTACTCACCGTTTCCCTACTCTTAATAGAAAATTAAGGATTTGTCTGACATTATTAATTTTAGCTTTATACATAAGATTTATTTAATTTCTGGTAATGTTCACACTGCAGTTGCTGTAAATATGACTTTCACTCATGTCTTTAATCCTGTTCTGTACAAACTGAGTTGGTTTATCTGTCTACAGGAGTGGCACAATAAAACTCTCCCAGAAAAAGTCAGGAACCAATCTGAACAAGAGGTATGTGTCTTGACTTAAGCCCTTTGGTCATTGAGTAACTGTAACATTCATGAGAGTACAGAGTGTTTAAAAGCTATGGAAAAAGATTAAAAACGTTTCAAGATTAAAAACAAGTAATTGTGAGAAATTATATATTACTGTTATTTCTTAAAGGCAGGATTGGTGAGTATAAGACACAACTTTTTTGAAAGGGAGTGTATATTTAAGAAATAAAGTTGCAATTGTGACATATAGAGTCACTATACAAGAAACAGTGTGACAATTATAAGATGCAAATTTGCTATGTCAATAGTGACAATTGTGAGATATAAACAAAGAATAAGTTTTAACTTTTTAAGTTGCAATTTACTTATTTGTTTATACAGATGCAGAAATGTTCCCAGAAGCTTAAAAAATAATCTTAAAAAGCAGAAGCTTAACAAGTCACATATGATGCCTTTTTTGATGGTGGTTTGCGAAAATTGTTGAACAAACATGTTTTAAGTTGATATTATTGCTTTAAAATTAAGCCATTTATGGGGCTTACATACAATAAAAAAAAATTAAAAATCTCTTATACATGGGAATGTGTAATATACCTTTGAAGACTGGTGTCAATTTGAAATCAAGCAGGGAAAGTAGCTCATTTGTTTTAAGAAATCTAGATAAGATGTTGCAGCAACATTTTCTCACCTTGTAGTCACACGATCCCTATTGAAATGAATGCATTTGCAGTATTCTCTCTTGTGTATACACACCTTTAAATTGTTGACATTTATGTTTCTTATTTACAAAAAAGAAACACATTGCAAATTGTATCCTTATGTAAACCAGTGTAAGTTCAGGCAATTAGTAACCATGGAAGCCTGTTTCTGCCACAGAATTATAAAAAAAGAGACGTTTTATCTCACAATTATTAAAGGGGTCATATGATGTTGCTAAAAATAACATTATTTTGTATATTTGGTGTAATGAAATGTGTTTATGCGGTTTAAGGTTCAAAAAACACATTATTTTCCACATAATGTACATTATTGTTTCTCCTCTATGCCCCGCCTTTCTGAAATGTGTACATTTTTACAAAGCTCATCGGTCTGAAAAGCAAGGTGTGCTGTGATTGGCCAGCTATCCAGTGCGTTATGATTGGCCGAATACCTCAAGCGTGTGACGGAAATGTTACGCCCCTACCATACTGTGATGATGCCCTGTTCGGCCGGAGCGACGAGACAAAAATATTAAAACGGCCAGCTTGCAGCAACCACATGTGACGACCCCGGGCTGGACTCCGCTTCGTCCACGGTGAAAGCCGATCCGGCGATCCACAGCGCAAAGTTGTTGTATTTCCTCAGCAACCAGCACGTATCAGCTCCAGGCATGACGAAGCAGATATCATCCTCTTTTGGAAGGCCAAACAAAGTAGTTTCGCTTTCACAACGAAACACACAGCGCCTTCACGACATGGCAGCGGCGGCAACAACAATACTACAGCGAGAATAAAAGTTACACCTTCTTTCTTTGCGTGAACATTTGGGCGCCGTTATGCAAATCGTCCCACATAGTGACATAGGTATGTGGGGGCGTGTTAGAACAAGCCATTTTAGGTAGGCGTGGCTGACTCTTAACTTTTATAAAGAATATTTCTTTGGATTTGAGACTTTAGTCTTTACAACTTTACAGATCTTCTTTATGCACCAAGAGCTTGTAACACTCCAAAGAGAAAGGAAAAATTTAAATCGCATCATATGACCCATTTAAAGTCAGAATTACGAGACACAAACTCAGAATTCTGATCCGTCCATCCATCCTGTGTTGGAAACAGTTCCTTAAGTAACACATTAGAAAAGACAGTATTTTATAAATAGTATTTTCTTGGAAAAAATGCTCTCCAACAGTCTTTAAAAAAATAATTTTATACAGTGTAACTTATGGGAGACTTCTCAGAATCACTCCAAAATATATGTGGTATAAAACCGTTCCTCTCGCAATTAGTGGTGGAGTACTGAAAATGTGTACTTGAGTACAAGTACCGTTACATTTCTGAAATAATACTCAATTTCAAGTAAAAGTACTGGTGTCAAAACAGTACTTAAAGGGATAGTTCACCCAAACATTTAAATTACCCCATGATTTTCTCACCCTCAAGCCATCCTAGGTGTATATGACATTCTTCTTTCAGTCGAATACAGTCGTTATATTAAAATAATGTCCAGGCTAATCTGTGCTTTATAATGGGAGTGGATGGTAGCCCAAAATTTGAAGTCCAAAAAATTGCACCCATCCATTATAAAAGAAGTCCACACGGCTCCGGGGGGTTAATAAAAGGCCTAGGATGGCTTGAGGGTGAGTAAATCATGAGGTAATTTTCATTTAAGTACACAGTACTCTTCTCAAAAACTACTCCGAGTAGTTACTAGTTACTTTTTAGCCGGCGATATTTAATGAATCACCAATAAATATTCAATCAAATCAAACATCTATGTAGAAAATAGCTACTTTCAACAAAACACTTTTATCTTATTGAAGAAGTGCATGAATTAGTGCTCACATTACTGGAATTTCTAACTTCAATACAATACCTTGAAAAATAGTATTAAAGTGCCCGTGAACAAGAAGTTGCAACTGACTTCAGTGTTGTGACATATTTCCAAGTGAAACGGAATATTGAATAAAGGGTGGGGTTTTATTTTAGCACACCTCCTCTCCACCTCTTGCATAGGTCTCTGCAGGAAAGTAATAGGAGTTACCAGATCTGGGCGTTTTCGACCATGTCACCTGATTGGCTTACGTCATAGTGACGGTAGGTTTAGGGGCGGGGTTAGGTACGGGGGATCATTTTCATTGCATCAGTTTGAAAACACCCACAATGTCAGATACGCTCACTTTTGCTCTGCAGAGACCTCATTCCCCCTCTTGCTCGTAGCAGACTGACGGTTGAAGGGGAATGGTTAAGCATATCCACTAGTTAAGTCTCATGTCACACGTCACCACTTCTGGGTCCAAACGCCCTACCAGACGCTACCAAAAAACAACAAACCGTACTAGTATACACTCACGATGTGATGTAATACTACTGAAAAAATTATACCCTAACCTTTATCTCCATACCAAAATCCCAGATGACCAGACAGTGATTCACCTTTTAGAAACCGTTAAAATATTATTGACTGGGATGCCGTGATCACGGAGACTTTAGTTTAGACAGCACTAAGCTTAAATATGTAATATTAATTAAATAGTGCTCATAAACAGCTGTTGAGATAGTATTCTCAAGTAAAATTAGTAGAGGCTTGGACCCGGAAACAGCATTCCTTACGTCATGACTTAACAAGCGAAGCCATCAAACTGACGTCATCAGTGCGAGAACGCCATTCCAGAGCGGAAGCTCATTTTCAGATTTTCATTAAAGATTATGACGATTTTTTTTCAGTGCATTGACTTGCATGGTTTAATTGTTTACCACAAGACTAGTAATGTGCACTAACAAAGTAAGTAGGGTCCATTTTGATTTCATGACAACTTTAAGTATAATTTTCAATAGGGCAAAATTACCACATACTGTATATTGCCATTTGGACATTTTAATATCGCAAAAAAAAATTTGTCCATCCACCTTTTGATCCACCTTTGATTGTTGAAAGACTTCCTGGTGCATTTCACTCACAGCCAATAACTTTTCTGCGATTACATGCAACAATATACAATTATGCGGAATAACTGCAATCCCGCGTAGACTTTCAGACCTGTAATTGAAACGAGTGAGTGACAGTAGGCACATGTGTGTCAAACTCTGTGTCGGAGAGGAGAGAGCAAGACACAGCAGTATTGGAACCGTGTCAGATATTTCAATATCAATATAGACATTTTTGATAACACTACCATGTAGTTTGTTTCTGCAAACTTTCAGTCTGAGCTCCTTCACTGTGTGATCAGCTCTTCAAACCTGCTGCAGCGGCGGTTTTTCCCGGTTCAGATGTCAGGGCTTTTATTAGTCTGTTTACGATCAAATATCTTTATTGGCTACTGAAATGCCGGTCAAAGGTTTGAATATTAATTCAAATTGTAGGCGTACTCAGTAACGAATTATGATTTAAAGGGAACAAAGTAGATTATTTAGCTTAATTTGTACTTAAGTACAAGTAAAAGTACAGATATAAAAATACCCGAAAAACTACTTAATTACAGTAACGTGAGTAGTTGTAATTCGTTACTTCCACCCCTGCTCACAATCTTATATTATCGTTTGCTGACATGTACGTGCATTCATTTACTTGCTTATGTGCAGTTTATATTTGGGCGTTTTTGGACGGCTCAGTGTTAAAGTGGGCACTTCCATGTGGTCGGTTTGGCAGCGCTTAAAATGTGTCCCCCAAACCTACGCCATTTAGTTTTTTTGTTTGTTTTTTACTGTTAAACACAAGGGTTTTGCAAAGTACATGCAGACATTTCCAAGGGCCTGAAGCCTGATGGTGGGCGGAACTTTTTATTTCAGGACGTTTCTCTCTCTCCTTCCTCTCAGAACAGGAGCGATGAGCGAACAGACAAAATTAGAGGAAAGCTGCGGGAACTGCAAAAAATCGCTGAGAGTGTCAACAAAGTCTCTGTGTTCGTAATCATATTTCACAGCATTGGCAAAGTTATGGATGGGGTAAGAACACACACATGCTGTTTACTGCATGGGGGAGGAGAGGCGCATCAGATCGCTGGCAGTAAAACTTTAAAAACAGGAGAGTTATTCAGCCGTGCGACCGCATGTGTGGGCTCCTTTTTCAAAAGATTTCTGAAAGAAACTTCCTCTCACACACACACACATATAAGACGAAAAAGAGAGAGAGGGAGAGAGCTGGCATAATAAAGCACATTATTCCATCTGTTAGCATGCACAGCAGTGAAGTTGAGCGCAATTTGGCAACCGGAAATATTCAAATTCTTGACAAAGATATGTAAACATAGCTTGGCAGAGCTTTTTTCCTCTCCCTGTCATTGGTTGTGGTGCTAAAATTATCTCTGTTAGGACACACCAGCAGTTGGAGGTGTAAAAGTGATGTGAATAAATGTTCTGGAGAGAGCTGTGATGTTGTGTTTCCATGTTTTATTGGGACATTCCATAGGTGTAATGGTTTTTATACTGTACAAACTGTATTTTCTATCGCCCTACACCTAAACTTAGCCCTCACAGGAAACTTTGTGCAATTTTAGATTTTCAAAAAACTTCATTCGGTAAGATTTATAAGCTTGTTTCCTCATGGGTACCTCAAACATGTCCCCACAAGGACAACATTTACTGGTATTATTATCCTTGTGGGGACATTTGGTCCCCGTAACGTGATACATACCAGGTACACACACACACACACACACACACACACACACACACAAGCGGAAAAGGTAGATGGATGAACAGATGCTGCACATGGAAATGAATCATAAAGAAAGTAGGGAAAAAAAAAGTGTCATGCCCTTTTCATCCGTCTAATTTCCTCCCAGGTTGAATTCCTTCTGTTGTATTTTGACAAAAGCTGAATTAGCTGTACTTTTCTCCTTATGCTTCCATTACTTGGAAGGTTGTGAAGACAGTGCTATAAACAAATAGGCCTGTCATCATTTACTCACAACCCAGACCATAATGATATAAATTCAATAGATTTTTATACGTCAGTACATTTTATTTGGCAAGGATGCGTTAAATTGATCAAAAGTGACAGTATTGACATTCATGACAGTTTATGTTTCAAATAAATACTGTTCTTCTGAACATTTCAAAGAATCCTGAAGAAAAAATGCATCACAGTTTCCACAAAAATATTAAGCAGCCCAACTGTTTTCAGCATTAATAAAAATAAATGTTTCTTGAGCTGCAAATCAGCATATTAGAAGGATTTCTGAAGAATCATGTGACACTGAAAACTGGAGTAACGATGCTGAAAATTCAGATTTGACATCATAGGAATAAATTACATTTTAAAGTATTTTAAAAAAGACAAAGTTATTTTAAATTATAATAATATTTCACAATATTAACTGTTTTTTAATGTATTAAATAGCCTTGGTGAGCATAAGATACTTCCTTTAAAAACCCCAAACGTTTGAGTGGCAGCGCAGATAATGAAAAACTTCAAGCACTCTTTGTTATGTTGCTTGTAATATGTTTCTTTATTCATTTTATTAAGTGTTTACTTGCCTTGAATAAATGTAATAAATCAAGTAATGTTTACTTTTCTTGATGGCTACATGCCATTCAACTCATAATTAATAATTTGCATTAATATTAAACTTTTAAATGATTTTAATCATTTGCATTAATATTGAGCTTTTTAAATGATTAAAAGGAGTGTTAAATCACAAATTAGTTTTTGTAGTGGTATTGAGATTGGTATCAAGAATATCAGCAACTGACAATTTGTGACAACACTATTTGGTTATGAGCAAAAGTAGTGATGTTTGCCTTCTCAAGCACCACTAATAATCCGCCTGTGAAAATGGGAAAGCCCAGTGTGCTGGCACAAAGCCCCTGTTCAGTTTGTCTGGCAAAGGAAATGCTGTGACAACACTTTATTTTAAATTGTGTTCTGATATGCTTCGGACCAAAAATAAATCTATTTGTGTTCCCCATGTTAAGATGCTGTAACAAGATCCTTTGATATTTCTAATCATGTTTTGATGCATCTTCTGTCATATCTCTAATACCACTTTGAGAAAAGAACAAACACTGACATGATAATATTAGCATGTTCTGTTATGCTTCATTTGTCGGAATGAGCCCATGACAATCTATAGTTCACATGTTTAAAACATGTTTTACATGACTGAACATGACTTACATTTTCAATGTTCTTTGTAGGCAGAGAAGTTTTGAAAATGCTTCATGAAGACTCAGCTATTGTGGTTAAAATGTGATGGCATGCAGTCACTGTCAGTGAATAGCAAGTAGCTTAGCTTGATAATGATCAATTAATTATCATTAGCAGGTATGTTGCATGAATACATTATACTTTTTTGTATATCATTATACTTTTTTTTGACAGATCCCATGTTTTTGGGGAAGAAAAAAATATTTTCTGCATTTCCCCTCTTCTCTAGATTGCTCCCCACCTGTCATTGTATATTACAAATATTGTTGGCTCCTTTATGAATTGCTTTTGTTCCTCTTTTGTAAGTCACTATTTTGTTGTGAGAGATCTATTAGATATGTTCGATGAAAATAATCTAACAAAAAGTTAGCATACTATGAAACATAGCTAGATTTAAACGCGTTAAATGTCTTTTGATGCTTTCAGTACATCAGATAGAGGTCAGAAGCTCATTCCACCACAGAGAATCAGAGAGAATGAAGGTCCTGGAAAGTAACTACTGTATGTCCTGGTTGTGATTTGGACCACCTGGTGTTGCTCATTCAATGACCACAGGAACGTGAGGGATCTGGTAAGTAATATAATTTCATTTTCCATAAATTGTAGTGTAAAATGCAGTCATAAAGCTCAGCTATATTCAATCCTGTTAATAAAGATATTGTAAGAAAAATAATCAAACAAATATTTGAGGATAATCAATAACTAAATACCAACATTTGGTTCCAAATGTATTTATTTCAACTAAATAAAAAAAAAAATTATAATTAAAATACATTTAAAATTACAATAAAAAAAAAAATAAAACAGCCTAAATTATTTGAAAATGTCTATTTAATAATTATTTTAATAACAAGAGTTTATAACAATAATGTTTTAAAAATGTTATTAAATTTTATAATATTTTATTTCATGTTTATTGCATGTGTGATGCCACTAATATCCTACAGGTCATGATTAAGACCCACTTACAGTCACAGTAATAATGCACTGTGGTTAATTATGCTCTTTTTCACTTTCAAACCAGTACTTTGTAAATGACAGAATGTTACTGCTAGTGATGTTTTATTTTTATTTTATCTGTTAATTGCAATGGGGACTGTGCATATTATAATTGTGGATATGGCAGGTAAAAATGGCACTTTTTGTCGAAAAAGATTGCATGCTCTAAACTTACCACAGTAAATATGCAGCATAGGAACAACAGGAGCGGCCTGCAGTTTTGGGTTTCACTAAGCAAGCTCCTTTATGCTGTGCACCACAATAGCTTCCAGTATTAGCAGTTCAGGACTGGGGCCAAATTTCACACACCTGGGTGTCTTTAACTAAAAAGGGGGTTGGATGACTGCTAAACACAGCACTGTGTCATCACAAGGCAATGCCACTCTGAAGACACTCTCTGAAGAGTCCAGCTTAAAACCCTTCTGAGGTCATTTTCAATAGTATTGCCAGAATCTTTCAAATGTAAATTCAAGGTCACTCTTTTTACTCAAGCACACCTGTTGCTGAATTTCCTTTTGAACTAATGATCCTCACATATTCACAGAGCACTTACTGGAGAACATGATGGGCGGCAGCAGTCACGACACTCTGAAGCAGGGCAATGACAAGTGTCAGTTAGTAAACAGAGTGCTGCATTTATGGTGTATTTCTATAGGCCATAATCCTGGTTCCCTAGTCAAAAACCTACAAGGATTGTTGCATTGACTTTTGGATTATTACTGAGAAAAAAAAAATGACGTGGCCAACAAATGATTCTTACATGTTTTGTTCACAAAATGAAACAAATGAACACAACTTTTATAAGTTCTGAAGTCTAAATACAATCACCAGAAGTAAAAGTTAAATGTAGGCTATAAATGAAATAAACCCCAGTCGCATGACTTCAGCGTCACCACCATTAAGCTTCGGACAACTCATTTAGTTGAAACAACTGAAAAACATTTTCCCTGAAAGTTTGAGATAGAATAGTTTACAAGAGTGCAATTATAAACACAATAAGGCTGTAAAAGCCAATTAGTAGATAGATTAGTTTACTTGTTCGGAGTGATGTTTAATGTCCCTGACTGCCTCTGGAGTCCCATTTAGCCACTTGTTAGCAGTCACCTTTTTCAAGACAAGTAAAAGCTTTAAGAAAGAAATACAAGGTGGTATTACTAATGTAATAAAACGTAAAAAAAATATTTTGAGCTTGTGTTAACCACAGACTTTTTTTTTTTAGCCATTTAACTAAAAACCTACTGACTTTGAGATAATGGAAATGGAAGTGCTAAAATGCTAACTTATTTATGGGTTTTGGCCTACACAAATATGTCATGCCTGCAGCATTCTGTATCTTTATGTATATTATTATTTGAATAATTACTTCCAAATATTCCAAATATTATTTGGATTACTTTTACTTTCTACTTTGGATTACTTCTAGAATTTTTTACACTTTTTATTTTTATTTTAATTAATTATTTTAATTAATTAATTTATGTATGTATGTATTTGTTTGTTTGGTTAGAGTATAATCTACAAGTGAATAAAAATCTGCCATTACACTTACATACTGTAAACTTACATTAATGAAAATAAGCCAGAATGACTTATCCAGTGTTATTTTTCCAGAACACAATGCAAAAATACTCATTAACAATATAGTTTTTGTTCATGAATTTTCTTGATGGGATTCATCATAAAATATAATCACATCTGGTAAGCAGTAAATAGCATTTTAGCTTAGCATAAGCTTACTCAAATGCAATCTTTTCTTCTTTCAAAACTCCAATGAGTATTTAAAAACCTATTTTTTGATCATATTTACATCATTGTCATATAGAAAGAGGAATATTATTTGTAGATTTCTATAAGATGCTAAACGCTAAAGCATTTCTCTTATAAATATCCTGTAAATGTCACTGACAAAACATGTATTGCTGGAACCAATGTATTTATTGTATGCTTTGTCTGTCAAAGCATTGCTAACTGTTTTTTTTGTTAAGCAGTATGAATAAAAACATGATATAATTCTTCTATAAATTCCTACATAAACATTCAACATACCCTGTCCAGGTTTCTGTCCAATATGTTCTTGTAAGTAGATAATAGACATTATTATTACATAAATATACTATATACTATACTTGTGTACAGTATATTAATACTCAAATAATTAAAATAAATGCAAACAATGTAAAATTGAACAACTACTGTAAATTGTAATTGTAATGGAATTGTTACTGTTTTCCCCCCGTATTTATTCAGAATTCAATGTGTGTTTTAGGTGTGTGTATATCTGTTCTTTTTCAGCTGCTTCGAATGTGGCTCATCCAATGAGAATTCAGAGCGGAGCCATGAACCACATGGAATTTAACGCCTTTAGCAACTGACTTCTCGCATGCTGTTCACTTCTACAGTTCTGGAACAGCAGGCCAAGCAGACCATGAATATCCCATACATCTCTGTGTCAAACCCTCAAACTGCCCGAAGCCCTTGGGGAGGATGGATATTTCCGTGTGACGTGCAAGAGAGCGCTCCTGTGCACAGTCACCAAGGCTCCTGCCACGAATGGAGACACACAGCCAGTCAACAGTAAACATGTGGGTGTACTGGGAAATGACGGAGAGCGACATCCACACCAGACAGACAGGACGCACCTTTCTAGACTTTCTGAAAGAGACAGCCGGAGTGTGGACTAATGATTAATGACATTTAGATTATTATTCAACTTCAGAGATGGCCCACCCCCTCAACACACTGCAGATGCGTAAGGTGAAGATGATTTAACCCGTGTTCTCTGGGATTTTGCCGAATATGATGGATGGCATGGAAGATGCTCAGGGAGGGAGAAATGCATAAATCATACTTTGGCAACGGGTTTGACACTATTGATTTATTCGTTTCAGAAAGAGTGCCATTAGGGGAGGAATTTGTCACCTTTTATCTTTAAAGCGATAGTTCACCTAAAAATGACAATTTCATCATCATATATTCACACTGTATAACTTCCTTTCTTCTATGAAACACCATAAGAGAAGTTCTTCAGAATCTTTCATCCATACAATGAAAGTGGATGCATGGAGAGCAGAATGTCATGATCCAAAAAAGAACAAAAAATAGCATCATAACAGTAGTCCTTATGACTTGCACACTATATGAAGTCATGCAGTAGCTTTGTGTGAGAAACAGACAATTTAAATCACTATTCACCGAAAATCTTGCTTGTCAAACATGGTCACCATTCACTTTCATTATGTGGGGAAAAAAAACTTAGAAAGCTATACATGTATTATACATAAAACATACAATTATAAAAAAACAATAAATGATAAATAAATTATAAATACCTTTGTGTTTCATGGAAGAAAGAAAGTAATAAAGATTTCAAAAGACATGACAATGAGTAAATGATGACAGACTTTTCATATTTGATTAAGCATTTGGTTTTAAAGAGCACCTTTCTCCATTGATTGCCATTCAAAATTAGCCATATATTATATTTTATTGTATTATAGTATTGTACATCATATTATAACACATAATATATTTAAAAAAAGGTTTTTATTATTAGATTGTATTTTACTGAATTATAATGTTATATATATATATATATATAATTAAAACATTTTTAGATTTATTTTTATTTATTATTAAAATTGGCCATTTTCATTATATTATATCATATTATACAAATGTAATATTTTTTATAATATATTAAAACATGTTTATTTTTATTTATGTATTTATTTTTAGTTAATTATTAAACTAGTCATAGTTTTGTCATTCATTCATTCATTTTCCAGGTGTTTGGGTCAGAAGCTTCTGTGGTTTCATGAGAAAAAATATGGCAATGTCAAATTGTCTACTTACGAGGATCCTCTACCAACCAGTTGCTAACTGCCCTTGAGATTAATGGAAATACTAACGTTAGTGTCCCCAGGTATTAAAGATTTAATCGATTGAAGTAATTTATTTTTTTTATTTTTCTCCACTGGAATTTTTGAAACGTAAATCTAACAAGAGAGTGATGTTTGTCAGTGCCAGTGGGAAAAGAAAGAAAAACTTAATTCAAGATTTATTTGCTTTTTTTTTTAGAAATGCATCTTGTTTTGGGGATGTTTAAATCTATTTACTGAAAAACAAGACACAAATAGGGCCTACTTAGTAGTGTTAATCTGATAACGGATATAAACACAATTTCATCTGAGCTGGACGGACATTCTCCACACACACTCTCCATCAGCACAGCATTGGACAAGAAACAGCAAAGGTAGCTGATGCTTCAAAGTGTTTGTGAGCCTTTTACATGCGGTAAACACTGAGTAGTTGACTAGTAAAAATTAGTATTTGAGCAAGCCTTTTCACACACACACACACACACCAAAATGCCAATTAGCAGGTTCAATTAGCAGATTCTCTGGAGTGTATGTGTGGGTTTGGGTGCAGACGAGGTGTTTTGCTGATGTTTGAAATCTAGAGATTTTGAGAGGAGGGAGGCACAAGCGCACAATTAAAAATAGACACTATAATGTCGCCTTTGCCTGCACCCTCTCTTTCAATAAACCTCATATACGGTGGAGATGAGGAAGCCATATTTGATCATTATTTCCCTTCACTATTCCCTTAATATTAATTAAAGTATGAAAATAGAGCCTGGTGGGATTCCATATAAAGCTGAATTAAAGCTGATTTCGATGAGAAGAAAAGTGCATATGTGTGCAGGTGTATGTGTGAGCACACTATAGCACCTGAAGGTGTGTTGACCCTCCGAGGCTAATTAAAGCGTGGAAATTACGGGAACTCCTGTGGCTTTCAGAGAGCAGCTGGCATGAGCAACGATGTGCGCAAAGGAGATGCATGGGGTTTAAAAGGAGGCAGACTCACAGGGATGTATTAAACAAACATGCATACATGCACAGATATGCAATCAGGAAAAGGGCCTTGTAGTGT
This sequence comes from Sinocyclocheilus anshuiensis, assembly GCF_001515605.1. NCBI lineage: Eukaryota > Metazoa > Chordata > Actinopteri > Cypriniformes > Cyprinidae > Sinocyclocheilus > Sinocyclocheilus anshuiensis. Next base: position 482,875 of record NW_015537962.1, read on the forward strand.
CCATGCAGAGTGCTAAACTAGGGGATTGTAGGTGCTCACCTCACATATGCAGGTTGTGGGATCACAGGATTGGGAGGTGATGGAGTCAGGGATGATGAGGGCTGTTTTATAATGAACCAGTGCATTGATATTATCATTCTGGCTAAGAATTATTTTTTTCATATTCTATAGGTCTACCGTTTGTCTAGATGAATTAACCTATAAAATGAAACACTGAAAACTATATAAATAATTTTAAATGCTGAATTTAGAGGTGAATTTAGGCATCAAAATATTATAATGTGCAGTATGAAAAATGGATTTTGATATTTGTTAAAGATTACATTTAACTGTATTTTAAATTGTATTTATTAGTCTTTAAAAAATAAATAAGTATAAGCATTCAATTACAGCAAAGGTAATCTAAGTGTAAAAATATGGAAAATAAGCATGTACAATTAAATATTATGTATGTATACAATATTAAGTGATGCAATAGAATAAAAATCTTATACTAATTATTATATCTAATTTATTTTTTATTGATTAAATATAAATATATATATATATATATTGGTATACTTTCACTGTCCAGCCCCGCTTCTCTGCCTCAGCTGCCAAGTTGGCATATCGCAGCTTCTTCTTTTCAAAGGCCTCGTTAATGGCCTCTTCCCAAGGGACTGTCAGTTAGACTATTATGACGATTCTACTGGAGTTGGACCAGAGAACCAGGGCCCTCATTTATCAACAGTGCGTACGCACAGATGTGTGCATAATGAGTGCGTAAGAACAGTTTCACGCAAAGTGACCAACTTATGTAGGAATGTGTGTAAATATAAGCACAACTCTGAGCATGCTATGCAGAGAATCTAGTGGTAGAATGGTGATACTACAAAAAGAAAGTGTCGCCGCGTGTGTCCTGTGTCCTTTAATTGCAAGTACTCAATTAGTAATTTCATAGTTCAAGCTAGATATTTGCACAGTTGGTGTGAAAATCTATAAAAGACAGCTGGGAAGTCATTTTAAATGTAGCTATAGTGTCATGGATGATCTCGCTTTGCTGGAAGAATTGGCAAACCATGCGCTGCGCAGAGAACGCGAGAGTCCTTTTCTCCCGCTGCAACACCACCAGTCCTGAAAGGACCACTTAAAAGAAACAGAAATCTTGGATGGAATCAAATGATCAAAGGTATGTATGATATTTAATTGGTGTTTTTTTTTTTAATGTCTGATGAAATCATGCCATATCCACATCCAACAATTTCCTGCCTATTCTAGCATCTCTGGCTGAAGGCAGGAAAAATGGCCAGTTCATCACAGGGCTAACACATACAGACTTACACATTACGCAGATGAAGACAATGACGTAGACAAAGTGCGGGATCTACCAACTTGTATGTGGGTATGTTGGAACGTGTGTAAATATAAGCACAACTCTGAGCTGTCACACTTCACGAGGGAGGAACGAGGAGACGCTGGAGAATACGTGAACTAGAATTTAATTCAATAAACAAAGGGATACAAATACTGGAACTTATGAATGACATTTAACAGCAGACGTGAAACAAGGGGCAGACCACTATAAATACACAGACACCAATGGGACACACCTGGGAGCAAATTAACTAATTAATCAAACACAGCTGGATACGAATTCACACAACGAGGACAGGAACAGGAAAGACCGAATAAGGAAAACAGGAACATACACGTGACAGATCGCCCCCCTCCCGGACGGCGCGTGCCGCACCGTAACGGT
>NW_015537962.1:484754-507571 GCF_001515605.1 Sinocyclocheilus anshuiensis
GGGAAATCCCCCCCCCCCCCCAAAAAAAAATTTCTTGGGGGAAATTAGGAATTCTGGGGGGTGCTCGGGAGGAGCGGGCACTTGAGGGCGCTCTGGAGGGGATTCAGGAACTGGAGCCCTCCTTGGACTAAGCACGGGGACAGGAGCCCTCCTTGGACTAAGCACGGGGACAGGAGCCCTCACTGGGCTAAACTCGGGGACAGGAGCCCTCTCTGGACTAAACTCGGGGACTGGAGCCCTTACTGGGCTAAACTCAGGGTCAGGAGCCCTCACTGGGCCAAACTCAGGGGCTGGAGCCCTCACCGGGCTAAACTCGGGAACAGGAGCCCTCCGCGGGCTGTACTCGGGAACAGGAGCCCTCCGTGGGCTATACTCGGGAACTGGAGCCCTCCCTGGGCTTAACGGGGGATCTGGAGCCCTCCCTGGGCTTAACTGGGGATCAGGAGCACTCTCTGGGCTAAACTGGGAATCAGGAGCCCTCCCGGGGCTGAACTGGGGATCAGGAGCCCGTCCTGGGCTAAACGGGGGATCAGGAGCCCGTCTTGGGCTAAACGGGGGATCAGGAGCCCTCCCTGGGCTTAACTGGGGATCAGGAGCCTTCCCTGGGCTAAACGAGGAATAGGGAGCCCTCCCTGGACTTAAGGGGGAATCAGGAGCCCTCACTGGGCTAAACGGGGGATCCGGAACCCTTCCTGGGCTGAACGAGCTCTGGGGCTGGAGCCGACACTGGAGCGAGCTCTGGGGCTGGAGTGAGCCACGACCGACGGGCTTGACTTTGGAGTGGCCGGCGGGCTTGCCGTTGCAGCAGCCGGCGAGCCTGACTTAGGAACGGCCAACGGGCTTGACTTCAGCGCGGCCGGCGGGCCTATCTTCGGAGTGGCCGGCAGGCAGGAAAGTGCCGCAGCCAGCGGGCTTGACTGAGGAACGGCCGGCAGAGGGGTCCCGGATCAGGATCGGAGGCTCTCCAGATACCGGATGACTGCCTCCTTCCAGTCAAGGTTGGTGGTGTCTGGGAGCTCTGCGGGGCGATGGTAAGTCATCCCGAGCCGGAACAGCATCACGAGGGTTTCCCCCTCGAGGGAGCTGGCAAGCGCGAGCAGCACGAACGCCCTTGCATAGATGATCGGGGTGGGGCTCGCCTTAGCCACGGCGATGGACCTTGCTCGTTCCTCCATATGAGCGGGGACAAACGAACGGAAAAACACTTTTAAAAACGGGGAAAAAAAAAAAGGGGAAAAAGGCGCCGCTTACTTTCAGTTTTGGGTCTACTGTTCTGTCACGCTTCACGAGGGAGGAACGAGGAGATGCTGGAGAATACGTGAACTAGAATTTAATTCAATAAACAAAGGGATACAAATACTGGAACTTATGAATGACATTTAACAGCGGACTGGAAACAAGGGGCAGAACACACTATAAACACACAGACACCAATGGGACACACCTGGGAGCAAATTAACTAATTAATCAAACACAGCTGGATACGAATTCACACAACGAGGACAGGAACAGGAAAGACCAAATAAGGAAAACAGGAACTCAACAGGAACATGCAATTGACATGAACATGCTTGCGCAGAGAATCTAGTGGTAGAATGACGATACTACAAAAAGAAAGTGCAGCGGCGTGTTTCTTGTGTCCTTTAATTGCAAATAGCTACTCAATTTATAAATTCATAGATGAAGCTATACATTTGCATAATTGGTGTAAAAAGCAATAAAAGACACACTGCAAAAAAAGGCTTATCTTAATTAGTATTTTGTCTTGTTTCTAGTCAAAATATCTAAAAATTCTTAAATCAAGATGCATTTACTAGATAAGCAAAAATACATAAGATATTTAGATATCTAAATGAAGTGAATTTTGCTTAAAACAAGTAAAATCCTCTTAAAATAAGAGTATTTTTCTTACCCCACTGGCAGATACGTAATTTGACTTATTTTAAGCAAAATGCACTTAATTTAGATTTTGTTTTCCCCTAGGAAAAAATACTAAATATAATTTTGCTTATATAGTAAATGCATCTTGATTTAAGAATTTTTTGATATTTTAACTAGAAACAAGACAAAAATACTAAGATAAGCCTTTTTTTTTTTCTTTTGCCGTGCAGCTGGGAAGTCATTTGAAATGTAACTATAGTGTCATGGCTGATCTCGCTTTGCTGGAAGATTCGGTAAACCATGCGCTGTACAGAGAACGCATTTTCAAAGAGCGAGCTGATCTGTTTAGTGAGAGCACAGACTGGCTTTTCAGTCGGTACCGCTTTCTTTGCCATGATTTTGGTGAGGGTATTATACATTCATGTGATTTATAAAGGGAGGTGTCACCATATATGGTCTATTGGAGGTGTTTCTGAACGCAAATGACCATGAACGTGAACGAGCATGGTGCTTAAGAACATGTGGGATTTTTCAACAATGATTACTTACCGGTGTGCGTAAGAACCGCGTACGCACGTTTGGTAAGTATGGATTTTTTTGTACTTACATTCTAAATTTCATTCGTAGGACAAAATATAGAATCTTTTCTATGAATTGTTGATAAATGAGGGCCCAGGTCTGGGCGCAAATTGGTGACTGCGATTTCGAATGGGAAAGTGAGTCTGTGGATTAAGTCGACTCGCATTTCCCAGTCCCTGCTTATATTCAGCTGGCCTGCGTCAGGGGACAACACTTAGCCCACTTTTTCTCCCCTTCCCTAACAAAGGACTGCCTTTTTGGTAAGGTATTCTTGGCATTTTGGGTGATGGCATTTGTTGACACTCTCTTGGTCTCTATTGCTGCCGCCAAGCACTTCAGTACTTGATTGTGGCGCCATGTGTACCTTCCCTGTGTCAGGCTGGTCTTACAACCCACCAGGATATGTCTGAGGTTTGCCGGGGCTGCACACAGGTGGCAGGCTGGGTCTTGTCCACACCATACCTGCAAGTTTGTTGGAGAGGGCAGCACATCATATGTAGCTCTCACGATAAAACTTAGCCTGTTGGTTTCCATGCTCCACAGCTCACTCCAAGTGGGGTTACGCCATTCTATACCTTCCCACCTCATCCAGCGGCCTTGTTGGGCTTGGGAGACTGCTCTAGCGCTTCTATTTGCTTCCTCCTGACAGCCAAGTCCCCCTCTACCATATTGGTCTTGCCCCACAATATCCTGGTGTCTGAGGGGTGCCTTTGCATCAGCAACTGCTGTAACTGAATTCCATTTCCTCACTGTCGCCAAAGTTGGAGCAGCATCTCTTACACAGGTATTGTGGGATTCTTTAAGCATCATCTCCAGCCTCGTTTTGCCGCTTTTGTACTTCTCCACAAGGCTTGAAATAGGAAGAGAGAGAGCTCCATTGCCGTATAGCCCTATGCTGCTAAGGCATCTGGTAGCCCAATCCATTTCCTCAATTGTGTACTCACCAGTCTCTCCAGGTGCTTGGCGTGAGATAAAGTGAGCTCGTATATGGAAATTGGCCACATAAGCCGTGGCAACAAACTAAATTGGAAGCACCACAGCTTCAACTTCCCCGGAAAAGCTGTACCATTGAATCTCTTGAGTCCACTGACTGTCTCTTGCCTGAGTTGTTCCACCTGTTTTGAGTCGTAAGGTCTGCGGTGTACCAACGTCCAAGGCTTTTGATGGGCTTTTCCATGACCATTAGTATGGGCCCTCCCGCTATACAGAACCTGTCATTAGTAAGTCTGCCTTTGACAATGGAGATGCAGCGAGATTTTCCGGGTTTAATCTCCATTTGTGCCCATCTGATGTTTTCCTGGAGCTTATCCAGTAGCCGCTTAGTACATACTTTAGTCATTGTGATGGTAGTCATATCATCCATGTATGCCCTGATCGGAGGGAGCTGCAACCCATTTTTCAAACGTTCCCCTCCAACCACCCAACGGGATGCCCAAATTATACTCTCCATTGCCATAGTGAATGCCAATGGAGAGATGGTACAACCTGCCATTATCCCAACCTCCAGCTGCTGCCAGGTGGTGGTACTATCCTGTATGGTAATACAGACCTGAAGATCCGGAAAGTAGGCTTTAACCCTCTGGGATCTGAGGGTGTTTTGGGGCCCTGGAGAAGTTTTGACATGCCCTGACATTTGTGCTTTTTTCAGTTGTTTAATAACCTTTTAATGGATAAAGTTTAATAACACTGTAATCAGCACATACTGGGCTACAATAACATGCGAGCAGCATTTATGTACGTGATTGTGTTTTTGAGAAAACAACATTTATGCGTGCTTAGTGAAAAACTACAATTTTAAAGTCACTGAAATAAGGCCATAAAACGCATACAGAATATTTGTTCACAAGACTTGAGAACTGGATCTTGAACTCTAGAGTTTTTGCTTCAAAATTATGTGAAAATCATCTTACTGACTCATTCACAGAAAACAATATATTGATTTAAATTTTCTAAGACACTTTTTTGGGTAGAAAAGGTATATGCGAGGAGGCGTGAATGATCATGCATAATGCTGCGATTCACACCTGAGAAGACAAAGGCCCGCATAACTTTGTTATATGTTCTGGAACATGGAAGAAATCGAATGCTGCCCACAGCAGTTTATGTGGCACTGTCCCAAAGGCATTGGCAAGATCTAAGAACACCACATGTAAGTCTTTCTTCTCCTTTTTGGCCACTTGCAACTGGTGCCAAATCATGTTAGCATGTTCAAAAACATCCTGAGAAGCCCCCTATGCCTGCCTTCTGCACTGAGGTGTCAACAAAGTTGTTGTTCTTCAGGAACGCTGACAGCATCTGCGCCACAACGCTGAAGAAAATCTTACCTTCCACACTCAGGAGGCTAATTTGACGAAACTGATCAATAGTTGCCGATTTTTTTTCCTTGAGGATCAAAATCCCTCCAGCCCTTCTCCAGGCTTTAGGTCTCACCTGCTTTTTCCATGCCACTATCATTAATCTCCAAAGGTACCTCAAAACTCCTGGGGCATTCTTGTAGAGCTTGTATGGAACACCGTTGGGTCCAGGGGCTGATGCTGATCTTGCCCTCTTTACCGCCCTCTCAACTTCGCTCCATTTAGGGGGCCTTATGTCCATCTGGTGCTCTGGCAGTTGAATTGGTGACATGTCTTCTGGAATGGAGATTGGCTTGTGTCTCTGATTGCCAGAATAAGTCTTCCTCAGGTGTTCCTCAAGATCCGCTATGGGTACTTTAAGGGTACCGGTTTTCTCCTTGCAAAAGAGACTACTGACGAACTTGTAAGGATCTCTATAGAAGGCAATCCTGGTTTGCTTCTTCTTCTTCCGTTGCTTTCTCAAGCTTTCTGCTCTTCATAGCGTTGCAAGGCGATGTTTGATATCGCCCTGTAGTACCTCTAGGCCTTCCTTTCTGCTTCAGTGGCCTTCTTCCACTGTTTTCTCAGGCTCCTCCTTTCTTTCATAAGTTTGTCAATTTCTTGTTGCCTCCTGGACTTCGGCTGGCCTCCAGCCCTTCTGTCACCTCGACCTCTTGTTTTTCAATCCAAACCTTTGTGCCCCATAGGTGTAGATAATCTCCCCCATCTTCTCTAGTTTCCTTTCTACATCTCCTTTCAAGCCTTCTAGCAGCTGAACGAGATCACTGTCAAAGGTTGCCCACTGATTGTGGCAGGATTTAGGCCAAAGTATCTGAGGTCTCCTTCCTTCCATCCATCTTCCTTTCTACTGCTGGCTGTGGCTGGGTGGCTTCTGGGTTAATCAGTGGGGGTAAGTTTGTGCATGGTTGGACTTTGTCTGGAGTTCTGATACCCTGTGAACTGTGATGTTTGTCCTGCCACTGGGCTTCACCCGACTGATTTGCCTTACCTCTGAGGAAGTATTGGTCAATGCGAGGCCCCTCACTAAGCTCTCTCAGGCACTTCTTCCTGCCCTGATGGATTTTAAGACCCTTCTCTCTCTGCACGTAGTGACAGATCCTGCCGGCATGGGTAGCTAACCCATTATTTATTGTTATTATTATTAATATTATTATTTTTAAATAATAAAAAAGTGTGTGTGTGTGTGTGCAGAAAAACTAATATATATGTGTGTGTGTGTGTGTGTGTACATGTGTGTGTTATATTTGTTTTTCTGTTATTCTTATTTAAGTAATTGATTTGAAGACAAGCATGCACAATTAAATATTCTGTATATTATATACAATATTGAGCGATGCAATACAATAAAAAGCTTTAATATCAGACGATATGGTGCTGATATATCATGCATTCCTGATATGAGTCAAAATTAAGTGTACCATTTCTATACCATTAGCATCACAAACACTCTGTTTTCTAATTTTTGGGACAATTTAAATTTTTTGGTGGTCTTAATGTGTTTTATTTGTAAATTACAGGACAGTAAAGTAAATTGCTACTCTGATGTACTGGCTGCACCTGTAGAATATCACACTTTTGCTTGTTTCATTTACTCGTATAATGTGAGCAGAATGGTGATAGAGCTGGCTAATTTGGTATAATTTATTTTAACTGATTAACTGACAGCACAAATATACATACAGGCAAATGTATGCTCAATTCTTACTTTGTAAGTACATGCATCCATGATTTATTGTTATTTTAATATTCAAATATAATTTATTAATATTTTGACTAGTTTTGCACAGATTGACAAATAATCAGGAAATGGCTTACAGACATATAGACGTGAATGCAGTCTAATAGGTATGCATGGACACAAATATGACTCCAACTGCGGGCACATTATGGAAAATTATGGGTGTTAAGGGATATGGGGATGCAGTCTATTATGAGAGACGCCATGTGATCTCAAAGTCTTGTGAATGCTGATGGGCTAAAACAAGCAGTTAAATGCTCTATGGCAGATGGTTATGTGGTCAGATCTTTCCCTGAACGCATTCCTTCAGCTGTGTGATTCACACACTCTGAACAGTGTCAGTGAAGTACAAAGACAGGAAGTTAGAGCAGGGTCACATGATGTAAATATGCTTCTATCCACATTGACTAAAAAAAAAGGGATTCTTGCTGCTTGGGCAGTTTCGTTAATTAAAATTAGCTAATTCGACTCAATTCTTTCAAGTTCATTTTAATGCATGCAATCCGTGTAAATATAATTATTCCATTAGCAATGGGACTACATGAATAATTTAGTTGGAAACTAGTTTAATCTAAAGAGACATTAATCAGACCAACTGATATGTTGGAAACTGATATGGATGTCATGTGCTCTGACATATTAAAACAATGATGCTACCAGTAAGTACAGGTGGCCTGTTTGAATCCAGAAGGGGTCTGGCTTCATTCTGTTACTTCTATATATTGTTTTCTGTCAATTACTGTGCTATAGACAAAAGCAATAATCCCTCCCCTCCAGCAAGCTGTCACTCACATGAGATTGCAGCAATTAGCAAAGAACAATGACCCAGTCATTTTCCAATGACAAAATCAATTCCTGACCTACATTTGGTGTGTTTGAGAACAAATCCCCCCTTGACTGTAAGATCACAACTTGTACAGAATTTATTTTGTCTCACGTTGTTTTACCTGCTAAATCTCCATTGTAAGTGCATTACTGTAAATGGTCTGTACTTTTTAAAAATGTAATTATAATTTAAGTAATACTTTTATTCAGCAATGATGCATTAATTGATTAAAAAGTAAAGACATTAATATTATCATGTTATGCATATAATGTAACAAAGATTTCTGTTTCAAATAAATGCCATTCTTTTGAACTTTCTATTGATCAAAGTATATAATATTTTTTTCTATTAAAAAAAGGTATGGTTTCCATGGTTTCCACAACAATGTTAAGCAGCACAACTGATTTCAACATTTATAATAATAATTAAAGTTTCTTGAGCAGCAAATCAGCATATTAGAATTATTTCTGACAGATCATGTGACACTGAAGACTGGAGTATGGCTGCTTAAATTTCAGCTTTGCATCGCAGGAATAAATTACATTTTAAAATATATTCAAAGGGAAAACAATTATTTTAAAATGTGATAATATTTTATAATATTTACTGTGTTGTTGATCAAATAGATGCAGCCTTGGTGAGCATAAGTGACTTTTGACAGTAGTGTAAATATCTTCCCCTCTGTGGCAACTCTCAAATCTTATTCTCTGCTTTGAATATTCAAATTAGTATGTTTTGTTTTGTTATGATATTGGAATACCAATGGCATTTTGGTATTGGCATTCAAGACATAAATAATTATGACTTAAATATGGGTCTGTGCGTCGCATAAAACTATCATATGTCTTGAGTTGTATAGGCCACTTTTTAGTATATAGTGTGTGTTTTTTGTAGCTAATTTTTTCATAGAAAAATAAGCTCATTGGGGTAAGTAAATAATGAAAGAATGTTCATTTTGAGTAAACTGTTCCTTTCGAATTTTTGTTGTCGATAAACTATAATTGCAACTACAAACTGCAAGTTTTCGTAGGATTTTTTTTTTTTTAGTGATTAATGAGTTTTGTTTTGTTGGTGCTGTTGTTCTTACATATTCTTTTATAGTCTTCACAGCACATCAAAAAATGCCTGTGCATGTCGTGTGAAAATAAAGATGTTGTGAACCCTCCTCAGCAGATAATGTTAGTCAAACACATCTGCCCACAAGATGCCAAACATCAACGCTCAATAAATTAGCAGCCAGCTGCCTGCAAAGTGCCACAAGCGAGTAACAAAGTCTTCACATCAGCGAATGTTTCTTCGACACGTCTTTGTTAGCCCAGAAACATCAAGAGTAGAAAAGCCTCTCAAAGCAAACCTGACACCACACCTACCTTCAAAAGAAATATCTAATCAGCACAGTGTGTAGACTGCCATTTGCCTTCCATCTTTCCTCCAAACGCATAACCACTCACGATCCCCCTCTGTTTTTAGTCAGTGAGCAATTCTCCACATAATGCTTTCTCTTTCCAATCAAATATTTCTTTCTCTTGCTCTTTAAATATTTATCACAGAGCCCACAAGGACTGTGTCAGAGGTGTCATTGCACGCTTTGGATCAAATGAACATCCATTTTCCATTCAGGCCTGTTGAGAAACACTCTGGCTGGGAGAGAATTGGGGTCCCGCAGAGCCAAGCTCGGTGGGAGTTCATTCGGAGACACGCTGGTTCTGTGAACGGGCCCCTCGGCTCGACTGCCTGCCTACGCGCTGGCCCTTTAAGAGCCGAGCGCTTTGCACCATGACCACCGTCCCCAGAGATGACAGGCTGTAATCCTGCTAAACAAATAGACTCTGGAAAGAGAGTGAGAGGAAGAGAGGACAGGGCACGGCACATCTGTCTCTGGTCTATGGCAAATCCCTCACGTTGAGATCCAGTGAGGGATCACTGGTTATATACAGAGATATAGAGCATAAGGACAGGGATGTAGAGACACGGTTTCTGCTTGGTAGTATTTCACTGTTTACGATTTGTGCTGAGGTCAGACTGGTTCACTGAATGTCTAACACCATGTTTGTTTCATGACTTCATGATTTAAAGGAATATTTATTGCTTTTTAAATGGTTTACCCACAAATGAAAGTCATCGTTTACTCACCCTCATGTCATTCCAAACCAATAAAGAGCATCTCTTTTCCATATAATAAAGTAATTTAGCTCCAAAAAGCACTGAAAAGTAATTTTAAGTAAATTTAAGTAATCTCTGAAGTCAAATCTGGTGCAACATGTCTTGACATGCTAAGCTTGAATATGCCATGCCAATGCAATGTAATAATTATATCAGGGTTATGTGGCATTTAGAACAGCGTTTTTTGACTACTATGTTAATTGTGATGCTATTTCAATGCAAAACAGCTTTTTAAGATATATCTAAGAACAATCAACATCAGTAGCAACAGGAGATTTCTTTTATTTTTTGCATTAAATGAATATGTAAAAACATAGAGAGGTTACACACTGTGGGTTGTGTCAGCATATACGGAGCATCTAAGGGGACATGGTGATGGAAAAAATTATGAGATGAGAGGAACAAATATATTTCAATGCTTTTGAGATTTCCTGCCAAAATCGTCTCAGGTTACTTATGTAACCATGGTTCCCTGAGTAGGGAACGAGACACTGTGTCCTCTAGGGGTCGCTATGGGGAACGCCTCGTCGTGACCCGTGTCTGAAGCATACATTGAAAAAACACCAACTCGTTCAATGCTTTTGAGATTTCCTTCCAAAATCGTCTCAGGTTACTTATGTAACCATGGTTCCCTGATAGGGAACGAGACACTGTGTCCTCTAGGGGTCGCTATGGGGAACGCCTCGTCGTGACCCGTGTCTGAAGCATACATTGAAAAAACACCAACTCGTTGGCCGGCGACAGCCATGACGTCACTACCGGCTGTCGCCGGCCAACGAGTTGGTGTTTTTTCAATGTATGCTTCAGACACAGGTCACGACGAGGCGTTCCCCATAGCGACCCCTAGAGGACGCAGTTCGAAGTTCCCATGAAAGGGAAATTGTGTTCCCCAAGAATATTTAATATATATTATATTTAATATAAAAGTATTGAAAAAAGTTTTGCAAGCAAACGCATAGCTTCTTGGGGTAACACAAACATTTTTGCAAAAAGTTTTATGAGTGATCACAAAGTTTCTCGAGGGAGCACAAAAGTTTTTGAGAGAACACCAAAGTATTGAAATATATTTTTGTCTCTCATTTCAGTTTTTCCCCATCACCCTGTCCATTTAATGTGGAGAGAAAATTATATTTCAGTGCTTTTAAATTTGCTTACAAAACTTTTGCATTTTCTCACAAAAATACTGCACTTCCAGAGATACTTGCGCTTGATCACAAAACTTGAAGAGATGGGAGGAAAAACTACATTTTTAATAATAAATGCAAAGTTTATTGACAAAATCAAAATGTTTTACATCAGAAAACAATGTTTAAATGCTTTTGCGTATACTCTAGCAAATGGGGTAATGGGGGTTTAATAATAAATGCAAAGTTTATTGACAAAATCCAAATGTTTTACATCAGAAAACAATGTTTAAATGCTTTTGCGTATACTCTAGCAAAAATATTGTGTTCCTCTGAGAAACTTTGTCTTTGCTTGCAAAAATGTTGTGAATGAATATGAGGTAGGAGGACAAACTATATTTTTAATACTTAAGCGAGTACACCAAGTTTATTTGGCAGAACGCAAATGTTTTACAACAGGATACAAGTTTTATGAATGTTTCTTGAGAAAAATGCAAAAGCATGCCACTGAAAAAAAATAACATGTAGGATTTACTTGATAAAATCCTCATAACGATTTGCACTAACACATTTTAAGTAAATTTTACTGCTACTGCTCTGTACAATTTACCTGTTATTGTTGAGTAAAATCTACTTACCACTGAACTTAACATTCATAAATAAATAATTATATTTAAATAAATATTACATAATTATATTTAATTTCACATATAGAATTAAGTCAAATCTACTTACCTAAGTTAAGTAAATTTAAATTTAAGAAAAAAATAAGAAAATAAGTAACTTTAGCTTGTCCAGTAAAAGTTTGAGTAATTTTTACTTAGTCAAGCTTACCTGTAATACTTACTCAGTATAGCACTGAATTAAACCATGCTTTCAAGGTGTATATTTTACTCAGAAACATCCAAGTAAATAATACAATAGATATCATGTAGACACTATCCCCTGGTTTCACAAACAAGGCTTAAGCCTAGTCCCAGACTAAAATGTAAGTCTGAGCTGTTTTAACTGAAAGAAACTTGCGCTGACTGACTTTAAAATATGTCAGTGCCCTTGTTTTGTCTCAAGATGCACACCAGTAATGTTTTCTTCTAAGGAATGTTTATAAAAATTACTTTATAAAAATGTCCTAATTGAACTATGGCCTAATCCTGGCTTAGTCTAAGCTCTGTATGTGAAACCAGGCCTATATTTAAATAATTAATAATGCAGCACTCACCCGAACATAGAGACTTCAATACTTGGTAAACAAAACAAAATGACATTTTGTGGATCGTTATATGAAGGTGTCATTTTGAGTAAAAAATGAACTTCAGGTGTAACAAAATCGCAAATTACTAAACCTAACAACAAAAGCAATGATAAAACAGTGTAAATATAGCTGGAAAACAGCAAAAACATTTAATAAAATCAACCTTATTAATTATTCATGCCCCAGTGCATGATGGGAACACCAATATCAGAAAAGTTGAGTGAGATTTACTTAATTTTATTAAGTTGATATTTACGCTTTAATTTCTACAAGCTTGAGTTGAGTACTAAAATAGAATTTACTTAGTTTTTTTTGTATTATTGTCTTAACTAACTAACATTTGTTTTTCCTGTAGTATTTACTTCAGCACAGAATCATTTTATCAGTACATTCTCCTCCCATCTCATTTTTTTTTCTAATCACCCTGTCCCTTAGGGGCTCCTTATGAATGAATTATTTTATTGTCTATCGACAATCCATGGCTGCTGATTTTCTCAAACAATAAAAAATGAACAGAAAAGGTGCTTACAGTTAATGTATACACTTACAATGGACACAACTTAGCTCAATTATCTACCATTGTAAGGACATTACTGTAAAAGTGTTTCCTATTTGTTCTTTATGAACAGAGGGTCAAATTACACACACCACATTGTCTGTGGTAATCAACAGCATGCTGCAGTTGCCGTCCATAGACATTAAGTTGAAAATTATTTTTCAAATAACATGCATTACCCACATCCTAGTTCAATCCTTTCTTAAATTACCTGGTATATTACACCAACTAAACCCATATGAATGTTTGCAATGTACTTGGTGTACCCGCTAGTTCATTGATTGTTATGTATGACCATATAAACATGAATATTTGCTTGTGGCAAATCCATAATCTGCCAGCAGGTCTGGTACACACGCATGCACTTATTCTCCTCCTGTTAGCTAAAGGTCAGCAGAGACCGTCATGAGGTTTTGGAGGCTTTTTCCATGTGGAGGTCTTATTGCGGTTTCTATCATGGGAGCACGAATTAAAGGAATAGTTCCAACAAAAATGAGTTCTTTATGAACAGAGGGTCAAATTACACACACCGCATTGTCTGTGGTAATCAACAGCATGCTGCAGTTGCCGTCCAAAATTATTTTTCAAATAACATGCATTACCCACATCCTAGTTCAATCCTTTCTTAAATTACCTGGTATATTACACCAACTAAACCCATATGAATGTTTGCAATGTACTTGGTGTACCCGCTAGTTCATTGATTGTTATGTATGACCATATAAACATGAATATTTGCTTGTGGCAAATCCATAATCTGCCAGCAGGTCTGGTACACACGCATGCACTTATTCTCCTCCTCTTAGCTAAAGGTCAGCAGAGACCGTCATGAGGTTTTGGAGGCTTTTTCCATGTGGAGGTCTTATTGCGGTTTCTATCATGGGAGCACGAATTAAAGGAATAGTTCCAACAAAAATGAAAATTTGTTGAAAATGTATTCACCCTCAGGCCATCCAGGATGTACCGGAGTTTGTTTATTCATTAGAACAAGTAAAAAGTATTCACTTTACTTGCTCACCAATGGATCCTCTGCAGTGAATGGGTGCCGTCAGAATGAGAGTCCAAACAGCTGATAAAAACATCACAATAATCCACAAGTAATCCACACCACTCCAGTCCATCAATTAACAACTTGTGAAGTGAAAAGCTGCGTGTTTGTAAGAATCATTAAGGCGCATGGATTAGTGTGATGTTTTCATCAGCTGTTTGGACTCTCATAACCCAAAGGTTGCGGGTTCGAGTCTCATACCGGCAGGGATTGTAGGTGGGGGGAGTGAATGTGCAGCGCTCTCTCCCACCTTCAATACCACGACTGAGGTGCACTTGAGCAAGGCACCGAACCCCCAACTGCTCCCCGGGCGCCGCAGCAAAAATGGCTGCCCACTGCTCCGGTTGTGTGTTCACGGTGTGTGTGTGTTCACTGCTGTGTGTGTGCACTTTGGATAGAATAAATGCAGAGCACTAATTCCGAGTATGGGTCACCATACCATACCATAATTGGCCACGTCACGTCACTTCACTTCATTCTGACGGCACCCATTCACTGCAGAAGATCCATTGGTAATCAGTCGATGTAATGCAAATTTCTCCAAATCTGTTCCGATGAAGAAGGAAAAACTCATCTACATCTTGGATGACCTAAGTGTAAATTTTCAGCAAATTGTAATTTTTGGGTGAGCTATTTCTTTAAGGTTGTAGAAAAGTGTTACAATTTTAATTTATTCAATCAACTACCAATGCAACTGGTTGCCAAAGACTTCTGCTTGGTCTAAAAAAACCAACACTTTACATACTAGCCACGATGCAAAGCTCTAATAATAATGATTTAAAAATGGTTAACTGAACTTAGCAACACCCCTGGTTTTTATGGCAGTGATCTAGATAAGACTCTTTTTCTTAATTTGCATAAATCAACTAGGGCGAAGTCTCAGTAAGTTGAGATGCAGAACTTTTGAGCAAAAACAATTTCTACAAACTGTACTTTTGTGCAGAGCACACAGTTAAATGTTTGAATGAGAATTCTGATTCATTTGCATGAATTTTGTATCTCCAATTGTACACAGTAAAACACCATACTGTCAGAGAAGGGGTTTGGGAACGATTTGTGTTCACTAGTGCCACTTTACACAGAGTGTCCAAAATCAGATGAGATGTCCTTAACACAAGTCCCTGATTGTATCCTTATAATCCCCTGTAAGGATTGATTTAATGAGAAACATTGAAATTAAATGGGATGTGAAAATTGGGCACAGATATTTGGCTTTAGGTTACCTTGTTAGTTTTAGGTTTGGTTAATTAAAAAAATAAATTGTACCTAAACAAAAACTTCTATCAAAAAGACATTTTGATTTAAAATTATGCTATGCATTTGGGCTGCACAGTTTTGACAAAACAGATTGGTTTTCTTGATGTTGTAGTGCATTTTTTTGTGGTGCAACTGCATTCCTTGTACTTTTAAATGACAGTGGCTAAACTTCACAACATGAAAATTTTAATGAGAATTCTGATTCATTTGCATGAATTTTGTATCTCCAATTGTACACAGTAAAACACCATACTGTCAGAAAAGGGGTTTGGGAACGATTTGTGTTCACTAGTGCCACTTTACACAGAGTGTCCAAAATCAGATGAGATGTCCTTAACACAAGTCCCTGATTGTATCCTTATAATCCCCTGTAAGGATTGATTTAATGAGAAACATTGAAATTAAATGGGATGTGAAAATTGGGCACAGATATTTGGCTTTAGGTTACCTTGTTAGTTTTAGGTTTGGTTAATTAAAAAAATAAATTGTACCTAAACAAAAACTTCTATCAAAAAGACATTTTGATTTAAAATTATGCTATGCATTTGGGCTGCACAGTTTTGACAAAACAGATTGGTTTTCTTGATGTTGTAGTGCATTTTTTTGTGGTGCAACTGCATTCCTTGTACTTTTAAATGACAGTGGCTAAACTTCACAACATGAAAAACTTAGCAGCATGAAAAACAAAACTGTGATTCTGATTCTGAATAAGTTATACACAGAAAGCCAGCAACACTACAACACTTCCATCCCATTATAATCACTGAAGCCGTCACTGTGATTTTACACACGTGCCCGTTTAAGGCCTGCGGTTCAGAGCGAGATCTCTGAGTGAATGTAAGAAGACTTGTGGACTCCTGCAAACGATCTACATGTGATCAACAAAGCTGCTACTGCTCAACACATCTCTTATTTACACCATGTCTGCTCTTTGTTGATTATAATGAGAGCGTTGCTGTTTTGATGCGGCACTCGCTTGCAGACAGTGTTGGGAAGGTTACTTTGGAAATGTAATTACAAGTTACCCTGTTTAAAATGTAATAAGTAGTGTAACAATTTTAGTTACTTTATTAAAGTAATTTAAGTGATTATATTTGATAACATATTGATTACTTTTCTAAATCTCTAAAGAATGTTTTAAACTATTAATCATTTTCAAACTACAGGACTGACATCTGTATTCTGTTGCTGTATGAATGTAGCCTGCATTTCAGTAGCTCTCCAAATCAGCATATGGTTACAACTGCTTAAGTTTTCAAGAGCAATATTCAGAAGCATATGGTGCTTCAGTAAACTATGGAGAACAAAGTTTTGGTGACAAATGCAGTAATAAATGAAACCCAGATTTGTAATTTAAGTTTAAACTGAGTAAATGTGTTGTCGTTTAATAAATTAAGTAGTGTTAAACATATTTAATTAATCTCCTTTATCATAAATACAATGAAATCAATTTGTGAATGCTATGAATTAAACATGCTATAAATGTTTAAATGGTAACATTTAAATTATGCATTCAATGTTCAAAAGGCATGTTTGCTTGAATTTCACTTAACATACGAATATTAATCACATTGGCAGTGCATTTAGGAAACAAATGCTGCATCGTGTCTTGCTGAAGCGCTGCATTTGCATTTCTTTCATTGATGATAGTGTTTAATGCATCACATAATGCATTGATTTAGCTAAGCAAATGAGTTGTGTGCAGAATAATAACCGCAGTGCACCCGGGGGGCCTGAAGTCTGTTTCTAAGGGACATATACAACCACTGGTCAGACCACCAGGCAGATGTTCACACAGTCATGTGTTACTGTATCAAAGGACAGAAACTACACTAGTTTTATAGTCAAACTTGCTTATAAGTTGTGAAAACAAATAATGCATGACCTCTGTGTGCTTCTGTATGTTTGGAAACACTTATTGGTTTGGTGTCGTTATGAACATTGAAAGACATTCAAAAGTCTTGGACCACCTTGAAAACGTGGGATTCAAAATCTTATTTAAACCAAATCATAAAACAAACCTGAAGATTTAGGATTTTGAAAAATGAAAAACAATAATAAAACATCATGACGTTGATGGTTAAATAATATTTCAGATGCTATACTATTTATAGGGTGACATAGCGAATAATAAGACACTCAAATAAAATAAAACTTAGCTCAAATTGTTACTCATAATGCACTACAGGTCAAAAGTTTGGAATACTTAAGATTTATTAATGCTTTTGAAAGAAGTCTCTTCTGCTCACCAAGGCTGCATTTATTTGATCAAAAATACAGTAAAAACACTAATATTGTGAAATATTATTACAATTTAAGATAACTGTTATATTTGAAAATATTTTAAAATGTAACTTATTCATGCCCTTACGAAAAAGAAGTTTATTCAAGTGTGCTATTAGTACATTTACATTTACATTTACATTTACATTTAGTCATTTAGCAGACGCTTTTATCCAAAGCGACTTACAATTGGGGGATACATAAAGCGATTCTTCTTAAAGAGGCAAACAGACACAGGAAGTGGTTGTAATACCAAGTTCTTAGACATTGTTCAAATAAGTACAAGCTAGAAAGAGAAGGAATAAATAAAGAGAGAGATTTTTTTTTATTTTATTTTTTTTTTTTAATTGATCATAAATGTGTGGTCACAGTTCAAAAGGCATGTTTGCTTGAATTTCACTTAACATACGAATATTAATCACATTGGCAGTGCATTTAGGAAACAAATGCTGCATCGTGTCTTGCTGAAGCGCTGCATTTGCATTTCTTTCATTGATGATAGTGTTTAATGCATCACATAATGCATTGATTTAGCTAAGCAAATGAGTTGTGTGCAGAATAATAACCGCAGTGCACCCGGGGGGCCTGAAGTCTGTTTCTAAGGGACATATACAACCACTGGTCAGACCTGAGTGCTTTCTAACTAGCATTTTATCAATGCTTTCTTTTCCAGCGAGCACTTGTTTGAGTTTGCTGTTCCCAGTATTGACTCTGAGCAATGGACTGTAAAGATCCCATTTTAAACATAGAGGAAGAAAAAAGGTTTAAGTGGAAAAGAAATCATTGTGACACATCAGTGTTGGTTTTACAGTGTGATTGCTGTATTCATGCCCTTTCTATCAGCAAGTATACTACTAGTACACTGATATTTGTATACTTAATACATAAAGTATACTTAAAAATATACTTGAACTTTACTTAAGTATACTTACTAAAATAAACTTGAAGTATACTACTTTTTGGTAAGGGTGTTGAAGAAGTATGATACTTTTTTTAAAAATTCAGCTAGGACACATTCAATTGATCAGACACGTGTCAACATTCTGTTAATTTGGTTACTTTTTGAGTTTCATCACCTTCTGCCTGAGTTCATCATTGGTTGTCATGGTCACTCATTATGTTCAGCTGTTCACTCATTAATCTGCTCATTATCACGTGTATATATGTTCAGCTCCATTTGAGTTTAGTTGACTGATGCACTGGTAAGCTTAGAGAGGATATTATTCTGCCCCCATTACTTTTGCCTGAACTAGTCTACCATACACCTGGTCTCTGTGTGGGTCTCTAGTCTCTTCCCCAGTCCATCCATGCCATCCAGTCATCACCGTCTCCCACCAGTCCTTCGGTGCCTCCTCTGCCTCCTCTCAGAGCCTGAGGCTCCTCCTCCAGCCTCGGTGCATTATGATCTGCCTCGACCCTTCGTCCTGGCTCCTGCGCCTGCGCTCCTTCCACCCTCGACCTCAGTGTGAACCATCGGCCATTTGGCATCGCCAGACTCCCTCAGTATGTTGGCTTCACCCTGATCAGACGTCGCACCACCTGCGCCACAGACTTTCAGGCCGTTTGCTGCTCTCCAACCCTCCACCCCTTCAGCATTCGGATAGCTCAGTCTTCCCTAAGGCTCCACCTCCACCCTCAGTTGCCCCAGCTCAACATCTGGCCTCCAGATCCCCACTTCGATCTCGGGAGGTCGTCACTGCGGCTCCGTCGCGACCACCAGGATCTTCACCGTCGTCTCCTCCACCTTTGCGCTTCGGATGCACAGTGGGCTCCATCCACGTCGTCCTTGCCTTTGGTCATTCCCATGCCGGTTCCCATCAGTGCCGCCGTGGGGCACATCCCTGGTCGTGACCTGGATAACCATCAAGCATCCCCTGTTTGAGGTCATCACATGACTCTCTCCACCTCCATCACCACCTTGGACTTCTCTGTTTGTCTCTCTTACGGTTGTCTGTCCACCTCCTAAGCCACCTCCTGCCTGTTTGTGCCATCTCTTTGCCAGTCCCTTTTTTTGCCATCCTTCGCCAAACCCTTTCACCATCCCTTAGCCACCTTCTCATCCTCCTCGCTTGTTTCTTTCTACGGCACGAGGTCATGCCTTCTGGAAGGGGGCGTTATGTCACGAATCTGTTAGTTTAGACTTTTTGTGTTTCACCACCATCTGCCTGACAATGACGACTGGAGTAATACATAACATTTTGGAGGAATAAATTACATTTTAAAATGTATTAAAGTAGAAAACAGTTATTTTTAATTGTAATAATATTTCAACAAATTTACTGTATTCTTCATCAGATAAATGAGCATAAGAGACCAAAAACAATACAAAAAAAATTCAAAATGATTCCAAACTTTTAATAGGTATTATTATTATTTTTTTATTATAAAAATTGCATAATCAAATTAGAATATAATTCAAAAAATATATGTATTTTCACCAGTGATCTCAGACATTTTGAGCACTCTGTATCTCTGTACATGCAGGTCTGATAAACTGTGTTGAGACATGACTGATGGTTTTTGTCTGCTGTGGATTATTTTATTGATAGGCTTATGTCTTCAGATAGTGATACTTTTAATCTTTTCAATAGGCTATCGTGTCTTTGTTGTGTACTGCTTTTATTGGTTTGTAGTTGACCTAAATGTACCAAGAGCTAATTGAAAATGAACGTTTTGAAAATGCTTGATATGGGTAAGTAGTATTTTTGTTTTTGCCTAAATATGAAGAAAATGCAGATTTTCAGGAACCTTTCCATCAAAGGTAATTAGAATGACTTAAACAGCCATGTACAAATTTTGTATTGTTTGCAAAATTGGCAGGCTTGTTCTTCCTACCCACTGAGGAACAATCTTACTCATATAAACCATCGGAACATTTGCTTGCTTGTGCAAACAGTAATTATTTGCTTGGATTATTCTTATTTTACATTGTTTTCCAAACAGTTTAAGTTTATTTCACCCTCCCTTTCTGGAGAGAGAGGCACAATTTTGAGGGTGACTGAAGGTAAAAGCAGCTTCAAGGAAAGTTCACAATGTTAAGGATTATACGGATAATCCTCCGGAATCATCCAAACAGAGAGGCCAATTTGATAAACGAACATCAACCCAGAAAGCACTTAAGGACAACCTGGTCAATCTCACAGGTCAAACTGACAGTGATCCATCATTACGTCACCGACTGTTGGGCCAGTTAGACATTTTGCAGAACAGGTTAGCTAGACGTTTTCCGAGATAGGGATTACGGAATATGGTATCATTAACACCGAAACAGTGAGACAGATATACAGTGGGACAGTGAAACACAGTGAATGGGCTTAAACGTAGCATGACGTCTGTGTGTGAGGTTAAAAGGAAAGCTAGAGGGGGGAATCACTTCTATCCTTTTAAAAAGATAAACTCAGGACGGTTTTTCATTAGGAGCACGGACGCTGTGTGATTTAATCTGGCTTTAATCTCGAGCGCATATGGTCTCCTCCATCAAGGACAACATAGGGATAGATGGCAGTGCAACCATCAGCATGCATGAATCTAATAAGGATGACAAAACATTTATGCAATATATTGTTTTTATACATGCTGAAACAACACTGCGCTTAAAGATAATCTACTGTATGCTTATATGATTTGATACTAAAATTTGGCCACTATTAAAAGCTAAAAGGAGTTTTTCTGATATATTCAGTAATTTACACTGAACAACATTTGTAATAGGATTTACATTTCACTCAGAATCTGCTTTTATGATTTGAAAATTGGCCACTATTAAAAGCTATTAGGAGTTACACAGTAATTTGTGATATATATTAAGTAATCACAATCTGCATTATACAAAATCTGTTATAGGATTTACATTTTCACTCAGAAATTGCTTGCAAATTTCACAAATAATTATAAAGAGATCGCAAGTAACACTGAGTTAAACGTGAAATTTAGAAGTAGAAAGACTGAAATAGTATTTTACTGTATACTGTATATATATATATATATATATAATTGCATGCAACACTACCTTCTCATTCTTTTAGGAAATGGGAGAAAGGTGACTATCATCCATAATAATCAGTGCAAATAATTAATGCATTATTGGCTATTGGTCATCGACTAGATTCCCTCTGCCATCACAATGATTGACAGCAGACTCAATAAACTAAATTACCAGGTCAGTAAGACAAAATTGCAGCTTTTGTATCTGAAGTGAGGAAATCATGACTTTATATTCCATTAAATTTAAACTGCAGTTAAGTTAATATGAGATGTAATAAAATGTAAGAAACTCAAGACTGTTTACACCAAATCATTTAGTCAGTATTCAGATTGATGTTGTATCCCATGGCATTTTATAAAACATGGCGGAGGTTTTCATTGCTTTGATGCAATCTGTGATTACTGAAATTCTTAATGGAAAAAATGTATTAGTCTCAGACAGAGGCTGTCTAAAGTCAGTGCTACCAGTGAAGTGTGAGTGTTAAAGCAGCTTGAAACTTTGCTTTCAGACTGTTGTACTGCAGATCTGTCAGTTGTTTTAATGTGCACCGCCACACTGTTTACAGTGGCAGTAAAAGGATCGCTGAAAATGTCAAAGGTGGACTGTTGTGCTTTGAAATGAGCGAGATTCAATTTAGCAGTGCAATCAGCACCTGGAAGGACGTCTGAGAGAGCATCATTGATCGTTTGGTAAACAGGGAAATGCACAAGGTTCTCCTGTTGTTGCTTAGGCTCCTTTTTTCAATTAACTGTGTTTAAAAGAGCCACACATCTATTTTATTAAGTGCTTGTGCCCTGTAATCACCAGTCTGTAAGGGGGCTTAGTTACATAACCCAAACAAGAAAAGGTTATCATCTGAAATAACTTGTTAATATCCCACCATGCCAACTCTGATTTTCTTGAAAAACTCACAGGCAGTACACATCAAATGCAAATCTGATTTTCTTGGAATCACCAATCAGACTTACATTTTGTGCTTGGTGGATGATAAAACAAAAAATCCCACAGACTTGCATTGAAGAAGGAATCAGATTTAGAGACAAGAATGAGACATGAGGATGGGCTCTTGATTTGGGTCAGTGAGCAACCACTTAAAACTCTTTAGATCATGGGACTTCAATGTTTTGCAGGCCCCTTGGAGGACCTATTTTTACATACTGACTTTGATTTTGTGGAATATTTTCATTTATCTTGATATATAGAATTATGTCTATTTATAAGAGAAAATTATTATACTATTATCTACTATCATGTAATTGGCTGTGTGCGTGAGGATGCAGTGTGCTTGGAACAGAGTGAACTATTTAAAGCTTGAAAAACAGTCATATATGGAAAAGGACCTTGTCCCTAAATACAGGAGCTAGAAATAAAGTGCATGACATGTTATTGATCACTCTTCAGGAGCCCATTTATTAGGGATGTGCATCTCATGACTCAGGCCGATACGATACGCATCTCGATGCATAGCCAACGATACGATACATTAAAGATACATATGAAGCAGCTACCGATGCAATGCGATACGATTCACCCGTTACGATGCAGTGCGATACGATTTCGATTCGATTCAACACAAAGCGATTCGATGCTATGGAGAAAATATGATCACTTTTAATGCCTCGAAGCCGTTTCATAAAACAAGTTTACCAAATTTACCAGGCTTATTTCAGTTAGTTTGACTCATTGTCAAATGATTTGGTTCCATAAAGCAAATTTAACATGGGCCTAGAATAGATCAAGCTTAGTCACTGTGGCAACTTATGCTGGGAAA
>NW_015537962.1:507913-514541 GCF_001515605.1 Sinocyclocheilus anshuiensis
TTTTTTTTTTTTTACAGTTTCTAGCCGTGCAGCAGTTCTCTCTGGTTTTATGACAGCTGTACCTTTTATAGTTT
This sequence comes from Sinocyclocheilus anshuiensis, assembly GCF_001515605.1. Classification (NCBI taxonomy): domain Eukaryota; kingdom Metazoa; phylum Chordata; class Actinopteri; order Cypriniformes; family Cyprinidae; genus Sinocyclocheilus; species Sinocyclocheilus anshuiensis. The sequence goes on from NW_015537962.1 coordinate 507,988, forward strand.
GCAGAAAGATAGCAGAACATTAGAACATTACAATCTAAAATTGCTCTTTAAAGCATCAAAAAATGAAGTTAAAATCACTGAATTAAAAATGAAAATAAATAATAAAGAAAATTACTATATTTTAACAGCTATAAGAAACACATATTAACTCATTTGAGCTTAGTAATTAGTACTGAACTAGCTTACATTTGATTTACCTTTTACAATAGTCCCTTTACAGTTACTGCTATCATAAAAATACACTTATATGTAGGTTTAATATCCTACAAAAGACACATTTAATGTCCAACAACAAATATTTTAGCAAAATGTATTTTACTCGATTGCCTTCTGTCTGTTTAGTGCGCATGCGCGCAGCAGCGCTCGTTCACTCGCGTCAGCCTCGCCCACTCCTGACAGCAAAATTAATGTTTGCGTGACTTTCTGACATTTACAGATGAAGAATATACCTGACATGTCAGTTATGCACTGAAGAAAACACAACGTCTCAAATGCATTAAACAGCACAGATATATTCGCTATTTGCGATGGTGGATCGATTTGATCCATGATCGGCATTAAGGGCTGCTTAAGAATAAGCAGTGAGATGGTGTGAATTTAATTTGTCATTTATGGAACCGCTTTAGCCCCGATTGATTTGTTAGGTTATTTCGGTAACACTTTACTTGAAGGGGTGTGCATAAGACTGACATGGCACCTTCATAATCATGACATGACACATGTCATGAATATGAAGGAGGTTTTATGCATGTTTATGACAACTGTCATTAAGTGTCATTCGCTCAGTTATGTCATTTTTAATGCAAATATGACATTATTTGACCTAACCCTAACCTAACCCTACCCCTACCCTTACCCCTAACCATAGCCCATAACAAATACATCTCAAATAATGTCATCTTTGCATTAAAAAAGACATAACTGAGTGAATGACACTTAATGACAGTTGTCATAAACATGCATAAAAAACCGTCATATTCATGACGTGTCATGTCATGATTATGTAGGTGTCATGTCATGATTATGAAGGTGTCATGTCAGTCTTATGCACAGCCCTTCAAGTAAAGTGTAACCGTTATTTCAAGTCAGGTTTTGGACTTTAATCCCCGCTTTTCCTTGGGTCTCCGTAGTGTTGTGATGTGTCACAATCACGCAGCAGCAGTGATGAGAGAACGCACCTGAGAAACAGTTTAGAGAGGAGAAATCAATCTACATATAAAATATGGTCACAGATTATTGGTCACTTTCTAAACAAAAGTATAGTGCATCCACTAGAAATTATATATAATTAAATCGTTTTTTATCGATGCAAATATGTTAGAAACGATGCATCGTGATATAAATGCCAACTTGTAGCCGATGCACACTTTTTAAACCCAGCGTTAACTTTTTATGCCGATGCACCGAGCAAATCGGGGAATCTTCCCATCCCTACCATTTGTGGTACAAACATTTGTCTAAAAATACAAAGGCGCATGTATGGAATCTTTTGAACAGCTTCAAGGCGTATGTGAGTAGCCTACTAGACCAAGTTCTGGAGTGGTATTTGCAAACACAACTCGGCTTTGTTACTGTTAGTAAAGTCTGGCTTCAAAATTTCCAAGACATCAGAGCAATTTATTCTAACCAGAAAGACTCAACAAGAATTTTTACTGCCACCCAAAAGTTTGAAAATTAGCTTCGACGTTTTCGGAGATGTGAGCTCCAGGGCATCAGCAGCCATTCAGCGCTCATGAACCCGCCTAGAGAAGACTTGGAATTTGCCGCTGGCTCTGATGTCTCTGTAGTGGTTAAACATAAGATATAATTAGTTTTGGGTAAATCTAACGGGAAGTCTTTGGTCTCATTAATCTATTATTTGTTCCAGAGCAAATAGTTGTGGCTATATTTTGGTTATATTTTATGTAACTTTAATGCTGCATATTAGAGCGCTGCCGGTGTACTTTTGACTGAATTGTCTAGCAACTTTTATGATGGCTGTTGTTGTTTATTATTCAATAAATAATATTTTATATACTTAATAGTAGTATTTAGTATTGGGAAACAGTGTGTGTGTTCGTGATGGTGATTTTGACATTGTTCCACCATTAGATGGCGACGAGACTTTTTATGAGTCAGCAGTAAAGACTTTTATTTTGAAAGAGACAGAAACGGAAGTTATTTATTATTTTATTTTTTTTTTATTTTTTTTTTTTGCATTTGAAAATATCACATTACTTTTAATAACAGCTTGTAAGATGCAGTTAACAAATGCACTGAGCAGCGCTGTCATCGGAAATCACCCTAACAGATGAAAGGATAGCAGAGATTGTCTTACTATAGGGAGATGAGAGGGTCTGTATACTTACTATTTGAGAAAGCGTAACGGTCAACTTGGATCACGTGTGCCTTAATAACCAATCACATTATTGCTTTGATGTCATTAAATTTCAGAAAGAGTTGTGCGACACTCAATCGCTGTTTACGGATACCATAGGAATGCATGAGAAGTGCCGAAAGCTGAATCCTTCTGGTCGCAAAAAGTGAGTGACTTCTCTTATAAAACGTCATTTTTTTTGGTGTAAACTCTAAAAATAGTTAAATCCTAAAGTATTATTTAGTGTAAAACAAGTTGAAGATTAGCCGATAGGATGTTGATTAAATAAATTATAAGCTGTTTCCTCTAAAATGCTGTTTATTCAGCGTAGTGAAGCCTCTCCATTGACATCCATTACAAAAATTTTAAAAAAGGAGGCCTCTGGTCTTTCTGTCGGCCCCTTAAGTGCGTCGGCCCACCGGGAAAATGCCCAGTATGCCCGATTACCAATCCAGCCCTGCTCAGCGGACATTCAAACTAATATTTTATTGTGAATATGAGATTAAGCTGAAGAATGAATGCTGTATCAGATGCAGGTAATAACACTTGCTTAGTCCATCTCTCTCTCTCGTAATACTCGACTCCACATAATGCACAGCTTTCAATACAGTAATACAATAAGCTTTTAATGAAGCAACTCAACGTTCCTTCGTTATAGCCCTAAAATGACGTTTTCGAATTAGTGGCTTGAGCTCAGCTGTTAAACTGTCAAACTGAGATTTGAATCCGTGGCGGAAGGAAGAAGTTCTACACAAAATAGGGTTTTAAAAGACACTCCGTTATTGTTTTTCTTAAGGCGATCGCACACCGGACGAGAAGCACAGTGTCGCGTCGCGCCACGTCTTCGAACACATTTTGTTTCTACGCACATCGGCGGTGCCGTTCGGAGCCCAGCTACATCGTGTTGTACTTGTTGTTCTAGACGCAGCGCTGCGCTTCTCGTCCGGTGTGCGACCGCCTTTATTTACACACTCGTGCCGTCGAACTGTTGTATAAATGCAATATCACACTCGTAGACGTGACATATGGCTGTATATTGGCATGCTGTGATTACCTGCGACCTCGTGCCTACGGCCGAATCACAGACTTGCCGATATACAGCCATATCTCACGTCTGCTGGTGTGTATATATATATTTTAATTAATAATACGTTCTTCAGTAAGGATGGATGTTCATTAAATTGATCAAAAGTGACAGTAAAAACATTTATAATGTTACAAACTATTTCTATTTCAAATAATGTTGTCTATTCATCAATTAATCCTGAAATAAAAATGTATCACAATTTCCACAAGAATATTAAGCAGCACAACTGTTTTCATTTATTATTTGTAATAATAAAAATGTTTCTTGAGCACCAAATCAGCATATTGGAAGGATTTCTGAAAGATCATGTGACTCTGAAGACTGGAGTAATGTTGCTGAAAATTCCGTTTTGCATCACAGGAATAAATTGCATTTTAAAATATAGTCAAATAGAAAACAGTTATTTTGAATTGTAATAATATTTAATAATATTACTGTTTTTACTGTATTTTACTGTTTTTACAGTATTAATCAAATAAATGCAGCCTTGGTGAGCATAACACGAGACTTCTTTCAAAAACATTAAAAAACCTTATATCAACCCCAAACTTTTGAACAGAATCATAAAAATATGCATGTAGTTTTAATGTTTTTGTGAATCTTTATTGATGTACAGAGTCATATTTGTGGAGGGTCAATTTAATATTTAGCATCTTAAATTGGTTGTAGTTAATATTTTAATTTCTGCTTATTGTATCATTTCTTCATTTTTTTTTCCGGATTAGTAATCAGCAATAGTACCACCATAACAACTGTACAACACTGTTTCCTCTTTTTCACATCTCTAGCTACTTCTCTTGCTACACACGTCTCAAATGTTGTTATTTATAGTTATCTCAGTCTAAATTATTTTTTATTGAAGCACCTCCCATCTTGCTCGGAAACATCCTACAACTTTCTCCCTGACTGACAGTTCGGTTTTCCCCCCTCCGTTAAGTGTGCTGTGTGTCACTGATGTCAGAGCTTTCATAACTGCCAACAAAATTGCCACCAAACGGCTTGTTTGTTCAGTCAGCTATGATTTCAGACGGTCAGCACGCTCTGTCTATGATGGTGTTCCTAGACATGTTGACCTTTTCAGATGCTTGTTTGTTTGTTCGACAGGCTTAGTGGGCGGTGCTAGACTGATGGTAAAGGATGTTGGCTGGAGATTAGAAAAAAAGTGCCAATCTGTGACCAAGAATTGGACGAATGGTGAACTTCACAGGTACTGAGGTCTCCATAGATACAGCTCAAGGTTTCATTAATTTTTTTTTTCTTTTGCAAAAATATGAAAAGTGTTATGAAATATGCTGCAAACTCGTTCTGTTGGTATAAAGGTCTTAATCAAATTAAAGGCAAGTGTGTTTTCAAAGTAGTTTGTCATATTTAGGTGACAGCGTACATAATATTCTTTCATGACTGTGACTAAGTGATTAAGTTTCTTTGCAAGCAAGAAACATATTTTTTTCTCTCAAGAATTATTGCTGCTCAGTGCTCCATCTCATTGAAAGCATTTTATTCTCTGCACATTTTATTCCCCCCTGTTTTTGCTGTTAGGTTAAAAGTTAGGTAACCTGTCTGGATCTCACATAAAAGCAAGGTATGGCTTTTGTAGTTATTTTACATTCTATTTACTTCCTATTAAAGTCGTCATGTTATTGTTCATTTACGTAAGCAAATATTGATTAAAATTGATGAGAACTTGAAGACATGATTTTTTATTTATCAAAAATATGAAAAAATTAGCATTTTTCCTTACATTGCACTGCTTTTCCATTGATTTTCTATATAAACATGCACTAGACGATGTTTGATCATTTCTCCATCCATCCATCCATCCATCCAACCAACCATCCATCCCAGGGCTCTCAAAATTGCTACCCGATGGATGGATGGACAGATTGATCATTGATTGATATTGTATTTTCCAGTCGCGCTACCAAAATGTATCACCAACCTGCCCGATGGGTTCCTGCGGGTCCTTAGTCTTAAGTCTTAAATTTTCATTTCATCTTACCTAGAATGCCTGATAAAGTAGCGTTCATGAGCACAGCGCTGCTTCCTGTAGAGCCGTTACCGGGGAAACAGCTAAGAAGCGCCTCCTACTGGCAGAGAATGAATTTGCATTTTTCAGTCGATATTAAGTCACCGCTATCAAAGTATGAGGTCCAGCAAACATGGTCCCCAACATTCCACACACAAACTACTATGGCGGTGATTAGCAAAACTCAATATATAAAGTAAAAGTTGCACTGAAAGTTATCAACACATGATGCTTGACAACACCAGATCAAACAAACAGTAATTGCATTATTAATTCATGCAGCGGTAAACAGTTAATTGCATAATTAATTCATGCGGTGGTTATTTGTTTGAGTTGGGGGATATGGCTCAGTGATTAACAAGAAAATTGCACTTTTTGTCAAGCAGGTTGTGCACCCCTGGTTTAAAGAAATGCCTTCAGAAAAGAGGCTTGGAAGTAAATATGAGTACAGGTCACTTTCACCTTGGTCTTGTGTTACACATATTTAGTTTTTTTTTTACTTTAGTGAAATACCATAAACCTTCCTGGGTTTCACCGAGCAAATATAGGAGTTTACATTTCCACTGGGCTTCTTTGTTGTGGTTTGCAAAATGGGAAAAGAATGAGGTTAAGACTGTAATTCTGTTTCTGCCTCATCTCTTGTGCATTAAGAGCACAGCATGTCCGGCTTTATCCGGCTCTGTACGGCTGTGGCAAGGCCGCGCTCACTGAGTCAGGATGTCTCAGTTGAAGGCTGCTCTCTGAAACCAGATAACATTCCAATTTGTTGCCATTTCTGTCCACAATCTTGAGTAGTTTTCTTATTCTGTTACAGTAGATGTTCAAACCACCAGTTTTGCCATGGTCTCTCTGCAGCCATATATTTATCTCTGCAGCTATAGCATCTGTCATTCATTCTATCTACTGTTCTGTCATTCTATCTATTTATCATCTATCTATCTGTCTGTCCGTTTGTCATTCCATCTATAATTCTATTTATTTTTCTATGAATCTATGTGTTGTTCTAGCTATTGTTCTTACATCCTATCATCCTGTTGTTCTATCTATCTATCTATCTATCTATCTATCTATCTATCTATCTATCT
>NW_015537962.1:517994-521412 GCF_001515605.1 Sinocyclocheilus anshuiensis
TCTATCTATCTATCTATCTATCTATCTATCTATCTATCTATCTATCTATCTATCTATCTAATCTTTTTGTTCAGTCTATCTATCTGTTGTTCTGTCTGTCCATCCACCCATCTGTCCATCATTCTGTCCATTTACAGGTATACATTCATCCATCTATCCATCCATTAAATATTTCCCTGTTTTGTTTTTCAGTGTCAGTCTGAAGGATATTGATGCCAGTATTTGCTCAAATGAGCTTTAAGTTTCATAGTCATACATGCTGAAATTAGGTTTTTCGTAAATAGATCTTTACTTTCCCTTGTTGTTAACATTATTGTCTTCTTTTTCAATTTCATGTAAGTCATCCTACATGTTTCCAGTAGAGGCTTAGGGACGTGTTCATATCAGGATGTATTTGTCCCCTTTTATCTCTCTGTTGGTCAGGAAGGCAGCAATTACAAGTTTTTCATATATTGTGTGGGCAGCACAGACAATCTCTCATCTCTTCCTCTCAGTAAATGATGTTATCCTGAACCAGTGTAGCACCCCACTGTTCCTGAAACGGCCAGTAAATTTCATTAGAAAGCAGAGGAAGGATCAAAACACCTGCGAGTGTGGTTGAAGAACAGACTAATATCAGACCGTGAGTGTGGACTCAGAGCAGCGTGTCCTCACCAGGCTTGATGCGACAAGAGATTTGCCTGTCCACACTAAAAGAGGAAAATGACGTGCAACAAAATCACAGCCAATCACTCACAATCCACTGCAACTGAACAGCATAACTTACATTTTCAATGAGGATTTTCTATCATGTAAAAGAAAAAAAAGCCCACTCACTAAATTAGAATTTCATCCAACGAGTTTCCGATGTGGGCGGAGCTACGTGGCATGGCATCGCAAAAATTGATCCCTGGCAAATAACAAAATGTAGCATTGTGGCTGATTAAGAGAGAGCTTTTATCACTTAATGTTTTTCATGTTCCCTTTGGTTTGGACATGATGTAATAAATTTATCTAGAAAATGTGCAAATGCGCCAATTTTATCATCCGCCAGATCACTTGCAAAAATAAGAGCACAACTCTCCTCAACAAATGTACTGTGTCATTCATGTTTGTAGCTTAGAGCATGCCAGATGAGTTTCATAATTAAGGTTAGGGATTTGTTCAAATCCCCATAGTAATAATGATGCTAAGTGATTGACAGATTGATCTTGAAGTATTGATTCCTTTGATAATGAATCAAGACGATCCATCCTGACATTAAAATATTGATCCAAAATGTTTATTTTTTCTAGAGACTTTAGTATTTATTTAGCATGAAAATTACTGCATAAATTAAGCTTCAGCTTGAAAATAAAATTATGAAGAAATATGACTATTCACTACACTTACTAATCCTAAATAATACGGGTAAATGTGACATTCATTTTATATATATTTTTTTCAATTAAAAGTTTTTAAAGGGGTCATATGATGCGATTTCAATTTTTCCTTTCTTTTTGAAGTGTTACAAGCTCTTGGTGCATAAAGAAGATCTGTAAAGTTGCAAAGACTAAAGTCTCAAATCCAAAGAGATATTCTTTATAAAAGTTAAGAGTCAACCACACCTACCTAAAACGGCTCATTCTAACATGCCCCCACATGTCTACGTCACGATGTGGGAAGATTTGCATAACGCCGCCCAAATGTTCACGCAAAGACAGAAAGCGTAACTTTTATTCTCGCTGTAGTATTGTTGTTGCCGCCGCCGTCATGTCGTGAAGACGCTGTGTGTTTCGTTGTGAAAGCGAATAATGTTATTTTTAGCAACATCATATGACCCCTTTAAAAGATGAATTATGCTATGTAGTTCTTAATAGATGCTAAACAAAAACAGAAGTCTAATAATTAGCAATTTAGGCATATTAAATGTTAAAATTATGTATTTCAAATATGCTAAATAGCTTTAATTATACTAGTTATTTCACAATTATATCACTGAATTTAATAGAGATATTAATATCGATATGGTCTTGATATGACTAGGCATTTTATTTAAAAATTAATGTACAATACTGTTTGGCGTTAGTAAGCTTTTATTCATAGAGGATACATTTAATTGATCAAAAGCGACAGTAAAGACATTTCAAGTAAAGTTTATTTTGAACTTTGTTCATTAAATAATCCTGAAAAAAATGTATCATAGTTTCCACAAAAATATTAAGCAGCACAACTATTTTCAACATTAATAATGAAATGTCTCTTGATTGTTTCTTGGGTTGTGTGACACTGAATACTGGAGTAATGATGCTGAAAATTCAGCTAGTATATTACTATCTACAAATAAAAAAATGTATTGGTATTGTATTGCTGATACATTTTTGTACGCCTACATAAAATGAAAATTTAGGACAACTGCAGCAAAAAAGCAAATGTTTTGTTTTTTAAGAATATGTAACATATTGCTGAATTTCACTGCAGCAAAAAGTGCCAATTATATGAGATTCACAATGAATAAACACATGACAATAAGAAATATAAATAACAACAGCACTTTCTGAATGCAGGCACATCCCGAATCAGCTAAAAACAGCTATTGAGAGCCCGCTAAGGCCTGCCTAACCTCTGTGGAGACTACAGAATGAGGTGTTTGCCCTCTATAATGCCTGTTATGTATTAATCCTTTCCGTTTTGAGCCTCTCTCATGGACGTTCAGAGACAACAGTATTTGTTACGACACACGCTGAAAGCTAACAGGATGTCCAGGGATTAGAATAAGAGAGAAGGCATGGGAGAGGTGCTCCAGATATCCTCAGTTTTGGCTCATCAGATGACACGGCTGATGGCGTGTTAGCGTGGGGCTGTGTATCTCGTGTATTTACTGAGAATCCAGATTAAGCTGAGTTTAATTTGTAATTAGATGAAGCAGTCATACTCTCCATCGTTTGTGACAATGGAAGCGGATTTACACGGAGCTGCTCTACTTTGCTTTTGTTTACGTGTGATTGTGGGATAAGCAAAGTTATGAGGGAGGAGAGATGTGGTCTGAGTTGTGAAAGAGAGCCAGGAAGCAAGCCATAATTTACATTTTGGGCAGCACTGGAAGTGCAATTTAAAAAATATGACACCAAGCAGAAAACTATGGCCCGCTCGGGCAAAGATGCTCACAGACAGGCACTTAAATTCAGTTTCAGTAATTAAACTGGCTCTAATTTGCTTTCATAATTGTTACAATTTAGTTCACCAAAACCTAATAATTATAAAAAAATTAGATGAAGTTTAATTTTTAAAGTATTTAAAATGCATAAATAAATATATCATGATATATACTGTTACTATAAATAAACAGTATATATATTCACAGATTAAAAAAAAAAAATTCTGATTTATGACTTTGAGTCATTGCTAACAAGTTCTCAAAAGTCCCATGCTATACATAAATATTTAATATTTATTTGAA
>NW_015537962.1:521520-522717 GCF_001515605.1 Sinocyclocheilus anshuiensis
TAGAGAGAGAGAGAGAGAGAGAGATATATAGATCATATTTACATTTTTATAGTTAATGTTTTAATATTTTTTGTATTATTTAAATACATTAAAAATAGAAGACTCGTGAGCAATTATAATGAAAATCGAATAATTTGTTTTCCATCTGTGCATAACGTCATTTAAATGAATAGTCTAAATGAACAGGTTCACTAAATTACAAATCCATGCGTGCATAACATCACAAAAACATTGTGCTGTGATGCTATATTTGAAAAGTACAGATGAGAACGTGTGAAACTTTTGATCAGCACATCAGTCTCAGCTCTTCCACTTCAAACATTATTAAATGTGGTTTATAGGAGTTGTGGTGAAAAGACCAACCCATAAATACTCCAGAGTTGACGGTGATGATATAGTTGCTGCTGAAATCATTCCCTAACGCCGTAAGAGTGTCAAAACTGCAATGCAGTCAGAGTTTTATTTAGTCTGAGAAACATTCAGTGTGACAGCTGCTAGAAAAGAACAATCCTCACTATGCAGATGTTCGATCCTTCATCACCCGCGAGATACTTCTGACAGCGCCGTTTACGGAAGAGCTGCTCTAAACAGCGTGATTACAATAATTACGATTTAGAGAAACCATTTAATGTTTTAAATGAGTGAAAGAACAAGAATGATAGTGCAAAGAGAGAATAAGAGATCTTTATGGGTGTAACAAGATGCAAACATCACAGTGATCCTCTTTTAACAAGATGAGTGATCAAGTCTTTTGTCAGGTTGTCGAAGGCGAACAATCAATGGTGCTAATTTAGCCCCCCTGCGAGTGCCAGTGGCTTGAGCGGCGCCCTCATTTATTACCGGCACAGAGCAGGAGACAGAACCCATGCCTACAGGCCGAAACCAAGAGAGAGAGAGAGGAAAATGAGAAAAGGAGCATGCAGAGGACACATCTGAAGATGGGGAGTGCTAATGAGCAGAAATAAACCAGAAGAGAACATGTTTCTGCCAGTTTGCCTGTGTCAGATAAATGGCAGAAAATTATTTTGAAGTTGTATGTCTGAGCTTGTTCTTCTGTGGTGCTTGCTAAGACAGGTATCACTATTACAGGTGCTCAAAGAGGTTAGATATTCAAACACATCTGGAACCTTAAGCATTAAAAGTGTTTAAATCTGATTCAAGGAATAGTTCACCCAAAAATGAAATGGGGGGGGGGGG
>NW_015537962.1:522929-524983 GCF_001515605.1 Sinocyclocheilus anshuiensis
AAGAAGGGGGGGGGGGGGGGGGGGGGATGTGTTTGTGTATTTGCAGCTGATTCTGAACATGAAAATATAAGGGAGGAACTATTTTTTCACTCAGTAGGAGTTCATAATTTTAGGAGTTATCTTTTGTCTTGTTTTTTTTTTTTTGCTCTCTGACAAGCTACAATAGAGGTTTTACACAAATCTTGAGTTATCTTTACTGTTGATTTTGGTGAACTTTATGCTTTTCACCTGATGGACAAGAATGTCAAACTTTAAGCTCTGTTCCAAAATCTAGGTTCAATATCACAGTTAGCAGCCTTCTAAGGTAGCATCCTAACTGATACACTTATGATGAACCTTGTAAGTGACAGATCTGGAACACTCTACATAGGAAGCAACTCAGCGGGCCACACAAATAGCACACCCCATAGGTGAGCCAATCTCCTATTGCCTTCATTACAATTTGACATTAGCATGTGTGATATGATAAGCATAAAAATGCTTAGCATGCAGAAATACTGGAATAGAATAATTAATTTTTGATTACACTGATTACTACAGTATAAAATCTAAAGTCTTGAGTTTTTTACCTTAACCACCAGTGACAAGCATTATGTGAAGACAAGACATTTCAACATGATCTTATTAGTGTTCATAACGTGTTTCTAGCACACATACTTACAGTATCACAACTGGACAGCTTTATACATATTTGCAACTTTACAATTAAATCAATATTTAAATTGCATATAAAAATCTTATGATCTTATTATAAAAAAATTATCATTAAAATAAAGTCTGAAGTTGTACATACAGTATACATAAAAGGTTTTGATTTAGAAGCTGCACTGTAAAAACAATTGAAGTTGTAAATAAAACAATGATTATTTACATATGGTTTGCAGAAATGTATTTTTTTAGTCTTTACTTCAAAATTTCATGTTTAATTCAATGTGGGGTTTTTTTCTTCTTTTTTTTGTAATTAGATGTGAAATTTAGTGGCAATTTCTGAGTGAAAATTGTTTCATCACCGTTTTTAGTGTGTGCATTTACATTTCTTCATTTGTTCAAATGGACTTATAATTGAGGAACATCACAAGCAGTTTGTCATATTGTATGAATTGTTGTCTTAAGAAGCAAAAAAGTGAACGTGCATTTTAAGTTATGTCAAAAATTAAAATTCATTCTATCTATTTTCTAAATGCATGTTAGATCTTATTGTGAACAGTTTATCTGTGCATCTTTCATTTTTTAAAGAAACTTGACCTCGTAATCTATAATCAAAATGTCATAACTGGACCTTTCAGTGAAAAGGGACTTCTCCAATGCTCACATCTCAAAATCAAATCAACAAACAGTGCATTGAACGAAGAAGTTTTATTTAAATAGTGCCTTTCCATAGCTCAAGGTCACTTTACATAGTGCTAAACAAAACATTTGCACACCCATATACACAATACAAACACATAAGGCCACATATAGCCACATTATCCAAAATACATATTAAAAAGATACGTTTTTAGCTGAGTCTTGAATGTAGACAAAGATGGTATATTACGAAGTGTAAGGGGTAGCGAATTCCATAATTTCGGAGCATTAACACTAAATGACCTACCACCTACAGTGGACAGCCGAAAACGAGGAATGGACAAAAGACCAAGCTCAGATGATCTGAGAGACCGGGCAGGAGAATAGGAGTACAGTAGGTCAGACAGATATGGAGGCGCAAGACCATTTAATGCCTTAAACGTTAGAAGTAATATCTTAAAGTGAATACGTGATGCCACAGGTAGCCAGTGAAGATCATGCAGTAAAGGAGTAATGTGAGCAGAACGCCTGGTGGAGGTGAGGACCCTTGCTGCAGAATTTTGAACATACTGTAACCTTGCAATAAGTTTTTTAGGCAGACCAAGAATAGAGCATTGCAATAATCCAGACGTGATGTGATTAATGCATGAATTAAGATTTCAGCATCAGCTAGAGTTAGAGAAGATCGAAGACGTGCAATATTACGAAGATGGAAAAAAGAGGTTTTAACAACAGAAGAAATATGAGAGGCAAAAGATAGAGATGAG
>NW_015537962.1:525289-527871 GCF_001515605.1 Sinocyclocheilus anshuiensis
AAGAAGAAGAAGAAGAAGAAGTTTTATTTATATAGTGCCTTTCCATAGCTCAAGGTCACTTTACATAGTGCTAAACAAAACATTTGCACACCCATATACACAATACAAAACACATAAGGCCACATTATCCAAAATACATATTAAAAAGATACGTTTTTAGCTGAGTCTTGAATGTAGACAAAGATGGTATATTACGAAGTGTAAGGGGTAGCGAATTCCATAATTTCGGAGCATTAACACTAAATGACCTACCACTTACAGTGGACAGCCGAAAATGAGGAACGGACAAAAGACCAAGCTCAGATGATCTGAGAGACCGGGCAGGAGAATAGGCGTACAGTAGGTCAGACAGATATGGAGGCTTGAGGAACACCCTGTGAAACTGGAGCAGTGGTAGATTTATACGCTTGTAGGGTGATATAATATTTTCTATCACTGATGTAGGAAATGAGCCAGGAAAGAGCTGAACCAGTGATACCGATATCAGAAAGGCGAGAGATGAGTGTTTCATGGCAGACTGTGTCAAATGCAGAGCGTAGATCAAGAAGAATCAAATGGTTTATTAACCCAGAATCCATGGACAGAAGAATGTCATTAACCACACGAAGAAGAGCAGTTTCAGTGCTATGTGATGAATGAAATCCTGACTGAAAAGGTTCAAAAAGGCCATTAGCATTTAAGTAAGATCTCAACTGTGAAGTCACAACTTTTTCAAGAATTTTACTTAAGAATGGTAAATTTGAGATTGGCCTATAATTGTTCATATCTAGATGGTCAAGAACCGTTTTTTTAAGTATGGGGGTCACCGCAGCCATTTCTAATTCTGCTGGAACAATGGCAGATGCTATACTACAGTTAATCATATGTGTTATGAAAGGTTCAACCTCAGGAACACACATCTTAATCAAAACAGTAGGTGAAGGATCAATCTGGCAGGATGTAGAATTTGACTTCACAATTAGATCACTTATGGCAGCAGAAGTAGTGAGAGTAAAAGCAGAAAGAGAGTATGTTGTGTGAGCCGAGTCAGCTGACATCAAGTGAACAAAGTCCTTGCCCTACATTTTTTTTTTTCAATAATCCGTTGGATGTATGTCACAATGCTGGAGAAAATGTCTGCCACTACTTACGTTTCATTGTGTGGAACTTTTAGTTTGGCAGCTTGTTTTTATTTTCAGTGCATTTCAATGCAGCCCACATTGAAATCTGATTGGTTTAAAATCGTGCTCCAACTAGACGTGCATATTGAACATTAAATGTTCTTTGCTTTTAGGGAGGACAAAAATATTTACTTGACACTGTAGACACAGTTTAAGGCCAAATAAGATAATTACAAGATGTCATTGAACTGTCTAACAGTGTGCATGAAATAAAGCTGAGCACAGTAAATGAGACTCCTAAAGTAAAGAAGGACCAATTATTTTGAATTTTAATCTGAAGACCAGTGTCATTTCATTACAGGCTTCACATTAAACCGGGTAAAAATAACCCAATATTATTTGGCGTCTGCAGGCCTGTCAGTTGTTTTGCCACTTTGATTCATCATTTTCTTTTTAGGCTGACTTTTCAGGTCTCGTCAAAGCTGCCCTTAGCATTAGGATGAGGATCAATCAACTTCCATTGATCCAGAAAGTGACAGGAAGTTCCTATTAATTTTTAGAAAACTGTTTGATCAGTGACCTCAGAAAACCATCCACGCAGCGCTTTGGTAAAATGTGCCCTCCTCACCCTCGCTGTCTCTTCGCCCTCAAATTTCCCAGCTCGTTCATAATGCCTCATGATTCCTCTGTGTTTCTCTAGCACTGGTCTGGGCCTCCATGTAGGTCAGTGAAGAGTTGTTGACATTGAGGGAAAAGGTAGATGTACGCCCTGCGTCACAGAAGGGAAATAAAAACAGATGAACGTTCAAAAATGGAGTGACTTTTTTTTACCTTCAAAAGAAGAGCGCAAGTTAGTAAATTGCAAAATAGTTGAACATGGACATGTGTAATTTCTGCACAATTATTTCATACAGGTTTTCCCTGAACACTCACTCAATGCCATTGGTCGGAAAAAAAGATAGTCCCACCCCCAAGCTCATGCCATTGGCTGAACCACGTATGCACATTTTTTAGCGACACAATTCTACGAATGACTTATACTCTCTGCATATTAAACTAGGAAAAATAAACCATTTAAGAGGAGAAAATAAAACACCTCAGCTTAAATTGTCCTAAAATAGGCTTCATTTATTTAAGCAAAATATAATATCTAATTGTTCTAAATCAACTAAGTTTAGGAGTCCAGAAAAAAAAAATTATATATAGCATATATATATATATAAGAGAGAGAGAGAAAAAATACTACGTATGTTTAGCTTTTCACTTCTTCAAAATTCAGTAAAGTTGTGTTTGTTTGAGAAGATTAATCATGATGAACAAAATATGTAATAATCATAAACTGTTGTTGGTCAGAGGGCTTATTTTTTTGCAATAATCCAAAAACAAATGTAAAAATCCTGTTGGGATTTTGTGGAGGGAACAGGATGATGTTAACTGCTGGTTTGGCCAGTAAGTACATCATTACTGCAGTGCTCTATATAA
>NW_015537962.1:527900-540423 GCF_001515605.1 Sinocyclocheilus anshuiensis
TTGGAAGAAAATTGTCATTAATGTTATAATGCAAAAATAAAAACCAGTTTCTTTTATTTTGGCTGAAATATAACCTGTTTTGTGTGATTCTTGCATCTAAGCAAGTGTGTGTGTGTGAGAAAATATAAAGAAAGAGAAATATAGATGGATAACACTGGTTCAATGACAGAGTGAGAAAGGGAGAGATTGAGAATGAAATAACAAACAGAGATAATGTTTGACCGTCCTTCCATTACAGCAGTCTTATTCTCCAGCCAATGCTTCTGTAACCCAATAACAGTGTGGGCATTATTACAGCATTAGCACACACACACAGTTAAAGATCAAGTTTCTCCTCACCGCCATCAGAGATTCCCAGTTATGAGAGCTCTCCACCCCTCAGCCACACTCTTTTAGCTGTCTCTCCATAGCTGTCCGTTATCCCATTAAACAGCTGTCTGCTCCTTGAAGCCAACAGGATGTCCTCGTAAAAGCCAGCCAACCCAGACGTGGTGGGGTGAGCACATAACGCCCCTGTGGAGAACTGATCCATATCCTGAGGGATGAAAATAAAGCCAGAGAGTTTCTCAGGGGAGGTTGGTCGCTGTATAGAACTCAAGCGGTTAGTCACATCGCATTACGTCCATTTGAGACACGCCTGACAGGTTCTGTTTCTTGGATTTTTGTAGTTTATGAAGTTGGAATTCTGTTGCAAGTTCAACCAAACTTTGAACTAAGTCCAGTTGCAGTTAAAGGGATAGCTCACCTTCAGTTGCTGGTCCCCATTGACTTGCATAGTGTCCCCCCCCCATACTATGGAAGTCAATGGGGACCAGCAACTGAAGGTGAACTATGCCTTTATGTAGCTAATAGATGCCATATCGAATCTTACATGGATGAGCAAGGCTGTGAGGGATAGCGTTTGGTATGTACTGTATAAAGGTACTAAATCATGTAAATTTCAAATCTCAAAACTTTCAAAATTGTTTTGAGTTTTTGTCTACTGACATTTTTTTTTAAAGATGTTTCATCAGCTGAAAAACTGGTATGTTGTTAAACAACAGCACAAATCCATTAAACACACTGTACATCTATCCCTCACAGCCTCATTTTCATTCCTGTCAAAAATTAAATATGGCGCCACCCTGAAGTCTATATAGCACCTTTTGCATGTCTGTAGAAATGTTGTAGCATGTCACTTTATCTGTACTGTCATGCCTCATGTATTTTTGTGGAAGCACATCTTCTGTCCATATCGGCCTAATTTAGATGCACTTGAAGTGCAGTTTTCAGTACTGCGTACAATTTACCACACTTGTACTGCAGTTAAACTGCTGTTATTTTATAAGGACAGAAACAAAGAAGAAATAGGCCTATGATACATAAGGTAAATTCCCTTGAGTGAGTCAACATTTGGCATAATAAGTCAAGGTACAATACCTGGCAAGGATTGACAAACTTTGATATAATGAGAATGTCCACTGTGCGAATCTGTGGAATTTGTGAGGAATTTATTTCCACAAATACACCGCTAAACTATAGATTGTTATTGATCTATTTTGGTCTGTTTGGTTAACAGCACTTATGTTTTAGTGAGTTTACAGTACAACAGAATGTAGTTGCTGCATCATGTCACTATTCATTTGCATAAAGTTGCTCAAATTTGTTGCATAACCAAGTGCTAATACCCAGTTTTTTACCTTTGTAACCGCATGCCACTTGAATGAAAATAATTTATGAAATAGCACTTTATATTAGGTCAGTTTTCAGGAGATTGCGTGCGGTGTTGTAGATATCATCACTTTATCACAAGTGAAGTAAGCAGTTTTTTAAGAATAGCATGCGTAAAATGTTTGTACAAAGTTCTGTGGAGGTTTCATGTTAGCTGGGCTGTTGCTCAGTGCAGCAAATTCACTAATTCACTAAGACTAATTTCAAAATGAGCAAATAGGAATCCACTCTCGATCGCGTGGATTCCAATTGCAATGTACTTTTCGCACAGCAACGGTATATGTGATCTTAACAGATGCTCTCTGCCTGTCAATCATTTTGCACTTTCAGATTGCTGACATGCCTTTGTGGGGTTTCATAGAGTGTGTGCAGTCTTACTTAACAATTCTTACGGTACTATTTGTAAACAAAATAACAAAGATGATAGAATACCGTAGCTCCTCTCACACACACACACACACACACACACACACACACACACAATCATGTTAGGCAGTGAAATTCAGGGTGGAAAACAACATTATCCATGATTCTGCAGATAAATCACCACCAAGTTGCACCAAAATAATATTTTAGCATCTGCTAAAGTTTCCCAACTCTCTCCAAATTATCTGGTATTTTGTAATAAACATAAAATATATTGTCAACATTTCTAAATCAATCGTTGTATATTTCTCCATTGTTTTTAATTCATGTCACTCACAATTTAGATCCAGATTTACTAAACAATGCAAATTAGCATAAGAGCGTAATCCCATGGAAGTTCTGCGGTAGATCTACTGACAATGCGTACATTAAAGAACACAGATGCAGCCAGATTATTTCCATGACCACTGCAATCTACCAAGAGCAGCATCTGGTTTAAGGCATGCTTTTTTTAAGTGTTAAATTATGGCACAAATACCAATAAACTGACTTGCACAAACCTTAGTAAATCTCATTGCATGATTCATTTAAATGCTCTCCTCCCATAAATTTTGCGTCTGAAAGGGAAACTCCTACAAATGCATATGCAATAAGGTCATTCGCAAATAACTGTGCCCATGCCTTTTCAGTGCTCATTTTTCACAGCGTGTCTTTAGTTTTTCAACGTCAAAAGAGAGTTGGCCCTTAGTTCTTGCCCTCATTAAAGCCATTAGGTCTTGTACCTTTGTCTTATTGTCCAGTTTTCAAATACTTTTTTTGCTTCAAATCAATATTTGTAATGTTGTGGTTCACCTCGTAGCTGGATAGTTTGGTGGCTTATAACTCTTTTCTTAAAATCTCTATGGGGAAAAAATGAATGGGAAAAACACGTCTAGAACCAAGGCCACTAAAAAAGTGGGTGAGAGTAATGCAATATACTAGGAAATATCAGACTGCTGGATGGTGCAATTAGCCAATCAGAGTCACGTATTCCAGAGAGCTGTGTAATAATTAATGAGAGGTTTCAAACAAAGATACTGGCATTTGACAGCGCTTAGTTAATGACCTTGAAGATCCTAGCAATTATTGTTGAAACAACATATATCAAATTAATTGGGATTCTAACACCCCTGCCGTGGTAAGGAAAGATCTATTTTCATGCTTTCCCTCCAAATGAATTAACCCAAGTTTTTTTTTTTTTTTCATGGATCCATTTAGTGCAATTCTAACAATCCATCTTCAGAAATATTTAAAATAGCCTATTTTTCAGGAAGTGTCCCCATATTTGGATAGCACGCAACAGGAATATAATCATATAAACCTGCAGAGAAACATTTTCAAGATGAAAGCCAAGTCATGGTTGAAGGCTGGTATTTTTTTTTTCTTCAGCACAAAAGCATTCAAAGCCACCATGACATTTCTGCTTTTTCACAAGGTCTATATGACACGATTCAAGCCTGTGTGGCTTTCATGTACAATTGCTTCTTAATTCCTTTTACAAATGTGTGGAGCATGTTCCCAGCTGGCGAGGTTAACTGTGTTACTTGTTGGGACGAATGTGATTTTTACATGTGTGGCCGTGGCATTGTACAAGGACAGAGGTCGGCCAAGATGACAGGTTTCGAAGCCGGTTACAGCTCTGTACATTCAAGCACGCGTCAGATGTGAATTAAAGGGAGCGGCTTTCAAGAGCTGGTAGCATAAATGAATGTCCTTGATTTAATGTGCAGCCTAACAGTAGATGAGCTTTTAAAGTGGGACTTTTCTTTTCTGCAGTGACCTGCGAAGACTTCAGGAGATCATGGTTTCAGAGTGGCATTAAGGAGGAGATTGTTAGGCATAAATTGTAAACAGTAAACAGTACCTTCATGTTTAGACTATCAAAGGCTTTTTTGTTCCTCTTTATTTTTTTATTGTAGCATCTGCACGTAGGTTTTGTTTCACTCCAGTTTTGTTTCACTCTCGCGGGTGGCTTTTTAAGTGACTGGGTTATCTTCTCATTTGAACAGAAGATGTATTCTTACTTTTATCAGCTCTTTGATGCTGCTACTGAACTTGTAAACCCATTAAGTCCATGATTTCCCAGAATCGCCAACCTTGAAAATGTCATTACCCTATTCCAACCGTGCACTTCGCCACGATTCAACCCTTTCTGACTTTGTTGATGTCAACCTTATTGTAGCACTAAACAATTCAGCTGTACTCTAATCTCATCAGACATTAATCACAGGAGACTTTGCTCTGATGTGGTTAGATGAGTTGTTCTGAAGTAGCTGCTGAAGGAGGAAGAGCGAGGCATGAATATTGCTGATGTTAGAAAGAACTCCCACTCCCATATTATGGATTGGAGTCATGAATGTAGGCTGTTCCAAAATGTAGGCAGAATAATTATGCCTCCTTCTAAGATCTCTAATTTCAGCCAGATTCTAAAGCAGCATAGCATGCATTCTTTGTGGTAAAGCCATACTTCATCCTGTCAGCATTTACATTAACCACTCTCATGTTCCTCAAAACTAACTTTTTCCCCCCTCTGGAACATAAAAGGAGAGATGTTGAAGAATTTATAATTGGGCTTGCTTTTTATTTATGTATTTTATTTATTTACAATTATAAACAATGTTTTAATATAAATTTTAATTAGGGGGAGGCAGCTGATGTGGCCACTTGCACCCACTCCAAACGGGACTCGAACCCGGGTCGCTGGCATGGGAGGTGGGCGCACTAGCAAGGAGGCTAAAGACCACAGCGTCTAGCATTGGTTGCTAGTGCAGCTTTTGAGATCAGGGGAGTGAGGTTTACCTTTGAATGGTACTGTATCATCACTAAAATATTAAGCAGCAAAAAGTGTATAAAATATACTTTTAATTCTTAATGTATGATTTGTCTGTTCTATTTTTTTATATGCTATGCTTAGGTTACTAAGTAAGCCAAGGACCTCCACTAGTGCCAAAGATGCTGCCTTAGAAGGGAACAGCATGTGTACTGTATGTATGGAGAGAAGAGCTGCTATGGGCCAGCAGAGACTCTCTCTCCCTTTCTCTTGATTTTTCACTCTTTTCTTGCCAAGCCCCCACTGATTAGTTGACAAAATATGTATAATTTGGTATAATGGCAGGTCTGACCTCTGCTGATGTATGCACATGCACACGCACAAGTGCACAGATCCAAGGTCCTCATACCGTCGCTGCATTAATCTACTGTTAAAATACTTCAGCATATGCATGAGAGACTTCAGCGGGTGAAGTAAAAGGCTTTTAGCTTATTCCTAAAGCATTAGCCATGGGAAAGAGGGGTTTGCTAATTGAACGGAAGGCTCATACACAGGCACTTTTCCTGTGATGGTGAAGTTTTAGTGAGACGCTCTTTCATCTCTAGAATCTGAATAGCTGATGGGCCTCCTTTTAAACTAAAAAGAAACTTTTCAGTAGATTAATTTTTGATATGTTTTAATCAAATATAGTGACAAGAAAAGACATGGCTGAATATTAAATGACCAGATTATTATTATTTCATATATAATTATATATATTTGTTCATATTTTTGAAAGAAGTCCCTCATGCTAACCTAAGCTGCATTTATTCTCTAAAAATAAATTGTAAAATAGTAATATTGTGAGATATTATTTACCATTTAAAATAATTATTTTCTGTTTTAATATATTTTAAAATGTAATTGATTATTGTTATGGCAAGGCTAATTTGTTAGCATCCATTACTGCTTAGTAATTAATCATTTATTATTATTAATTATAATTGGAAACTTTTCTGTTGAGTAATTTTTTATTTGTTGTAATCAAATATAGTGGCAAAAAAAATTTCAAATATGTCAAATAACTTGGATGCCCCCAATGTTAAATATGTTAAATGAATTAAATGGACACTAAATAGAAAAAAAAATAGTATTATAAAACATTGTACACTAATCTATACTATTTTAATGTTGCTGTGGGACAATGTGAGAGACAACTATCAAATCCAATATATTATTGTAAATATTATCAACCCTCTATGGACACCTTGGCAATAGAATTGCCATTGGCTAGTGAATTTCTTAGTTTACTTACCAGACTAATATTAAATATCTGATATACTATTATATCAGGTGATTCTCAAAAATCTGTATTTTCTGCAAGCTTTTTTCAAGATAAATTTAGATGTCTTTCCAAAAAAGGACACTTAGAAACTCCAAAAGGACACCAAAGGACCAAATGATATAAGGAGCCCATATAAGCACATATGAAAGAAAACAAATTCAGAATTTTATAGTATGTGTACAGTGCAACACCAAAGAGCTTTTTTACATTTTAGAGAAGCCAAGTTGCGATGCCGAACAGGACCACATGGAGATGCCAAAAAAAAAAGCTAAACCAACCACCTGCTGACTGCATTTATCTACTACAGTACATGGATCCATTCTGTATAACTAAACACAGCAACATAAACATGACAAATCAAAACATTATTGTGAATGTGTTTGGAAACAACATGAATGTACGGAAATGTCTGTGCCTGTGCATAAATACAATGTGCGACGTCAAGAGCACTCATACACACATTATTTATTATAACGGACTCACACGTGCTTACTGTACAACTCCTGTACGCCACCGCAATCGTCTATACCTTGATTGCAGTCTTCATCCATCAAAACTAACGGATTGTTTGAATGCATTCGCTTGGATCACTGGACTGAAAACTTTCCTGGAGTTTAGCGGCTTAAAATGATCTATTATATTATTATTATTAATGGTAATAATGGTTATTTTTATTTCCATTAGTTATAATACATATATATTATTTATTATAATTAATTCTAAACAATAATTATTACTACTAATAATTATTATATTATTTATTTTTATTTATTATGATTGGTGCTCAATTATTAATAAAGGTTCTTATTATTATCACTGCTGAAAACAGTGAACGGTGTTTTTGCTTCTTAATATTTGTGTAGAAATGGGTAATTTTTCAAGATTATTATATTTATTATAGGATTATAATGATATTATTATTAGTATTATTATTATTATTTAATTAGAATTTGTGCTCAGTTGTTAATAATGATTCTTAGTATTATCAATTTTGAGAAAAGTTTTTGCTGCTCAGAATTTTCAGGATTCCCTGATGAATAGAAAATTCAAAATAACTTCTGTATATGTGTTAATTATTTGTTAATGACAATAAATAAATAAATAAATAAATCTCCTTCCCCATTATGGTACATAGATCAAATAATATCAGATTCCATGTATTCAATCTGTGATCAGTCAGTATCTTTACAGCATACTGTATCCTCTGCCACACGGCAACAATGCAATGTCATACCACAAGTTGGTGCCTGGGCCAAAATCAATATATTGATCAATTTATCCACAGCTAACTCTAAAACACAGACTTCAGAAGTTACGTGGTGTTGTTTTTTATGTGATAAACTTAAATAACAGGGTTTATTGTCTTCATTTTATTCCAGTGTGAACAGAGAGCGTTTGTCATCACACAGTATGTTTACTGTACTCTTCAAAATTTCATTACACATGGCCACTGCATTTGATTACCAACACAAACACATATTTTATGGCCGTCTACTACATCTGAAATAGTATTTGGACACATAAGCTACACCTAAAATGTATGAATGTCTTTGTATTATATAACAAAATCCATTCAGACGTTATTAAATGTGACTCACATGTTCAAAACATTTCTGTGGCCACTATTCATTTGATATTGACTTCCCATTTAAAATACGCAAAGACAAAAAAAATACAACAAGGGAATGAACACGCCAAAAAGAACAGAATGCTTATAGAATATTATCATGTGGCATTATAGATTCAGAGATAGAGACATTTTATGTGAATTTGGTATTAAAAATCAATGTGTAAGGGTGATAATGAGTTTTATGAAAGGTACTTTATTTAAAAATATTTACATGATGCGCTATACATTTCAAACAGCATAACCTTTGAGCATGTTCTTCAGAAGTGTGAGTAAAAACAAAGCATTTTACACCTCCAGTGGTGATATTGTGAAAAATAGCTTTCCATAGATGACACCTAAAGTAAGAATCTCACTGACAACAATCTGGTTGAATGTCTCAAAAATAGCCAACCACTCATGTTTCAGTCCTGGGTGAAATGGTATCTGCAGCAGGCTGAGGTAAATACTGCACATGCTCAAACTTTGCATATTTGACACCTGTGTTGCCACCCCGATTCCACAGTTACTAAAATAAAACATACTTTTCACAAATGTTACAGAACACTCCTGAGACATAATGAATCCTGGCCTAGTTCTTAAAAAACATACTTGAGCCTTAAGTCAGCACATTTTAAGTGTTTAAAGCTGAAGTGTGACATTTTTTTCCCAATGGTAAAACACTTTATTTTCCCCCAACTGAATATGCAAATGAGTAAACCATTCGTATATATTCTCCTGGAAAGTGTAAACATTAGCTGCCAGAAAAGCTTTGGTGTTTCAGAATCACCAGAGGAACATTTGAGATGCTGTGCAATGATATTAGTCTGATGATATCTTCTTCTCTGAGCAAATTATTCAGTCACATGACTTGTTGAGACAAAGTCATGTGACTTATCTAAATATGTTCACCTTAGTTCATTTATACATAATAAAAAGTATAACCTATTTATAAAATTGCATCTTAGTAAGAAATTTGAACTTTTAAAAAAAATTTTTTTTAGAAAATTGATTTTTAAATGTTTGCACAGTAAGGTACAACTGGTTCTATGTAACCTGATAAAGATACATGATGATAATAGTCAAACCAACAGGTACAGTAGAATTGACTTTTGCAGAACCACACGAGGACAAAGAGCTTCTTCTGTAAAGGGCTTCCAACTCTGGAACATGTTACCAATTGAAATTAAAGCAGTACATAAAGTATTTTATAATAATGGTTAAGCACTGGCTTAAAACAATTCAGAGCTGTACACATATTTAGATTTATTAAATTATTGTTTTAATTGTTTACCTATGATGGTAGGGTTGGAAATATAGTTAATAATAATTTAGTGTCCTTTTATAGGTGTGTGTATATGTATGTATGGTATACTATATTAGCTAAAAGTCTATTTTTTTAAAGCCTCTCTAAGGACCTGAGATTACATTTTTTTTTTTTTTGTTATAGTTGTTTCATTAGATATTCAAGAAAGTTGAAACCCAATACTTACATTAAAAAGTGTAGTCCGGCATTTTCTCTCAAAAAAAAAGAAAAGAAAATCACCAGCTAATCAATGAAAGACACATCTTCTGTCACGCTGCTGTGACATAGTTGGTCTTAGAATGCAGCCTTTGAAGGATGCAGCTTCTGAATTGGGATACAGCTAATGTGTTTCCTTCTTAGTTTCTGTGCATGTCTTCTTAACAAAAAAATTGTACAGCAAGCAATCTTCTAAATTTTTCTATACGCAGTTTGGAAATTGTGTGTGCATACAGTATATATGTCCCATAATTTGCATTAGTATATGTGGTTCCTTTTCAGTCGGTCACTCCCGACGTCACGTCGGATGACCGACCTTTCTTCCCGGAGGTGTATGATGAGATCGCTGGGTCATGGACGGCACCTTTCACTCACAGAAACCGGCCCAGTGGCTCATCCTCCCTCACCACCCTTGATGAGAAGCAAGCGGACCTGAGACAGGTGACCCAGAGATGGAGGGATCTGCTCTTCGGGAGATGGTGAACGCACCACTCCCTCCCCCGGAGGAGGGCCGGGCGGAGAATCTTTTGTTTCCTTTTTTTCCACCACTGACCTGTACTAGTCCGCACGGACAACACAGCGACCTTTGCGTACATCAACTGACAAGGTTGTCTGCGCTCCCGTCGCATGTCGCAACTCGCCCGCCACCTCCTCCTCTGGAGTCAGAAGCATCTGAGGTCGCTTCGTGCTGTTCACTTTCCTGGGCTGCTCAACCGGGCAGCCGACGAGCTGTCTCGAGCTGCGCTCCCGGGAGAATGGTGACTCCATCCCATATGCGCTGCATCTGCTGCCTACTTATACTCACTCTGTGATCAGCAGCAGCTGGATGCAATAATCGCATGCCAATGTGCATTGGCTCGTTTAGTTTACACTCGAAGTAGATTGGTCTCTCTAAGCGAGATCCCAATTCGTCGGTCATCCGACGTGACGTCTCCGTTCACTCCTTCAGGGAACGAGGGTTACCATACGTAACCGAGACGTTCTGTGACACTAACAAAGCACTACTCTGTTTGTTGAAACTTCCCAACTAGGGAGTCAAAGGTCAGGACGGCATCGAGATGACCGGGAATCTCTCTCCAGGCATTATAGACCTTAATCCCATCCAGTCCAGTAAAACATGGTCTCAACCAACGAGGTGAGTTCAGGGCGGGACTATCTGCTTGAATGACCAATGACAGACAAGGGAAACCTTTTTGAAAAAAGTCATTAGGTGTGTTCGACTTCATGCAGCGCAGACCGTTCAGCATCTGACTTGAAGCAGTACATGCTGGTTAAAATTTTTGTATGCCATGAAAGTACTGCGAGAGTGATTCAAGAGCAGTCGGCTGGCTCGTTCTGTTAGGTTTGTCCAAATAAAACTGATATGACCCCAAAAAATATAAAAATGAAGATCCCACTTTGTTAGTATTTAAATAGTATTGGCTTATGTTGAACTGTATTATTGTATTAAGCAGTACATAAAGTATTGCATGTAAAGTGTTTCTGTTGCTTCATCTGAAACGTCTGTGTATTTGACAAATATTGCATCTAATCCACTTCATCTGTGATAAAGTATGCCAACACCGTGCAAGCATCACTACTGGAAGCAGAAAGTGTCAGATGTTGTGTCTCCGTTTTCAACTTATTCGCTGACGACAGGCTAATCTTGCCGATTGGTTAAATCCATCTGAAGTTGAACACAGCTATTGCTAATTTAATTCTATCTGGTGGTGCAGAAATAAGTGAAAGTGAATGTATTTCAAGTACATTTTTAATAAATGGATCTATTTACAAGCCGACCATTCACAAAGACAAATGAAAGGTTAAACAACATCAAACATTTCCCTTCATCACGAGCTGCAGGCTTCATTCTGGCAACGTTGGTTCATTAAACTGCACAATTTTTTGAGCAACCTGTAATCATAAAATATAGTCCCATGTTTTGCAGAGTTTTAGTATTGTCACATTTATACACTTCAGCTGAATGGATTTTAGCTGGAGGAGGGGAGTATAAGTGTGTGTATTTCCTTCACGCATGAAGATAGATCTATAGCGATCGTAAGTATAAAGAGGACATATTCCAACCTGTTAAGCCGATAACCTGCTCATATTTCTGGTGTGGATTTGGTGCCTCAGCAGAAACCGCTCCTAAAGGATGCGGATGTTCACACAGAGAGCTTTTTCTGCAGAACCTGAGCCCCGTCTCTCTCTCAAGCAGCCACAGTGGAAAGTGACAATGGATCAATGCATGTGATTAATTAACTTCTAATGAGTTCATCTGAGCGGCAGGGCCTGGGAAAGTTGGACATGTCCTCGGCTTCAAGTTTGACCTACCCTACTTACGCACCTCATCATCCATCAGCTCTGTCCCCGTCTCCCGGGCTGTCTCTGTCTCTGTCTCGCTTTGCAAGATAATCAATACTCAAAAGCAAACCAGTAGGTCATTGCTTCTTATTCGGTGCCACGTGGGTTTTCCCCATTTGTCTCTGTAGCTTATTGTTGCTGTAAATACAGGTAAGTCAACATGAAATCAAAATTCTTTTGAATTGCTTTTTTTTTTTTTCTGTGAACAGTTCGTCTGTGCATCGGTAGTGAATGCTGTATCATGTTGACTTTAAACCCATTAACTTGGAAATAAAGTATGTTAAATATAAACCGAGCTGTGAAAATCACCATTACTTTTTTTACTGTATTTTTAATCACATAAATGCAGCCTTGGTGAGCATAAGAGACTTTCATAAACATTTAAAAATATTACCAACCCCAAACCTTTCAATGTAATGCACAGTTTTCCATCTGAAAACTACTACTGGGTGTCATGCATTACCAAGTAATTAATTACTGTATTTAATTACTTTTCCCTTGAGAAAGTAAAGTAAGGAATTACTCTTTTTTTCTGTAATTTATTAGTTGCGTATGGTGTAATTCCATTAAATAGGAGACTGTAGAACAATTCTATAAAAAACAATGGTGAATTTAACATCAGTTTTTAAACATCTAATGTTAAAATCTATGTTTTTAATGTAACGTTGCCCCTTTAAATACTTTGATCAGTTCAAGAATAATTTATGCAATTTTAAATACATTTTAAAGAGAATAATGAGCACAGTAATCTTATTACTCTGTTGAAGATGTAATTAGTAGCTAGTAATAAATTACTTTTTTAGAGTAACTTACCCTACACTGCTGAAAAGACAAAGAAACAGT
>NW_015537962.1:541077-543719 GCF_001515605.1 Sinocyclocheilus anshuiensis
TAAAAATTAAATATTAGCTGAGCCGTGAAAGTGAGTGACAACAGATAAATAAACATAAAATTTGATCCAACCTACAAAATAAATGAGATTATATGCAAAGTCAAAACCAAGCCAACTATTTCTGCTCATATGCTCCATGTTTAAGAACCCAGTGTGGTTTTAATTTGTCCAGAGGTGAAATTAATAAATGGCGTACCATCCATCATTGACTCGGCCTCTGTTGATCCAGTGTGGTCTCTCTTTTAAACTAAATTATATCAAGGGAAAAAAGTCCTTCGAATAACCAACACACACTGGGCAGAATTAATGAGGACGTCTCGTGAAACACGACAAGAAACAAAAATCAGGAGGATTATAAATTTAAATGTGTGCTGAGGTTTAAATCATGTATGGTCATTTTCCCTCCTGAGTAGAGATAAGAGTCAACCTTTACAATAATGCAAGAGAAAATATTATAAATGCAGGTAAATTGAGCCACTTTTTGACACCAGTTTATATGAATTAACTCAACTGTATATTGAAACAGCACTATTGCCACTATAAAGGAGTCGAAATACCTGTTAGATGCTAAAGTTAAAGGCAACTGAAACCTCTGTGTGAACAGGTCTGGTCTTTATTTTTTATTTTCCCTGTCCTCTATGACTCATCACAGCCTGTGAGCCACATCGGTAGTCACATTAGCATTGATTATATTCAGAACTGTGAAACCGGGCGACACGCAGAGCGAGCTTTACAACACGATATGGTAAAACGTTCTGAACTTTCCTGAGATTCAGGAGAGAAGAAAGGACGGAAACAATCACATTTCAATTACACCATCTCTCAATCAGAGACACGCTCCCCATGTGACATCAAACCTGGAGCACGAACGGCAGCATTAGCACAAACTGAAAGCGGCAACGAAGCCGTAAACATGTTTGTTCAGAGTGGCCATATGACTCACGGATCTGTGATTCTGCCAGCGGTTCCATTAACACTGACCCATAAAATAGCTAGACCATGAACTATGCATTTTCTGATGGGCGAGGGAAGTGTATTCTTACACGCATTTAAAGATTAATGACAGTACACTGCATTCATACAACTAAAAACAGTTGAAAAGGAGAAAATCTGAGGCTAATGATGAACTGAGCCTCTGATATTGCCACAGTATTTCAAGTATTAAATGTTGAAGTGTAACATCAACATTAGCACATTTTTAAGTAGGCCTACACACATCAACAACCTCTTCACCCTCTAATCCTCTCCATAATGGCAACTTTTAAAAGTCTATTTTAAGTTTGTTCTAACAAATTCATCTACATTAAATCTGTTTATTACTTTTTCCATTCTGCTAGAAGGGTTGCATGAGTAGGTCACTATATCAAATAACTAAATCAATAAACCCAATAAATACAAAAGCAGTATATGCCAGAAAACACATCTTCCTCTGTTTCTCCATGGCTTTGTTTATGCAACCTATTGTTAAAGATTTTATTTAAAAGGCAAGTATGATATTATGTCCTAACAGGCCCAATGCCGGAGTTTTTCTAAAAACATATTCGTCAAAATCAATAATAATCTTCTATATAAATGATGGTTCAAATACTGTCTATATGACTTCTGGTCCATGCATGCAAAACTGTTTTCAGCCTATTTGATACATATATTGGTAATTACATAATTCTTCTGAAATGGTTTAAAATTTTAGCCCAATAGCCACTGTAATCAGGTATATTGATTTTATTTGTGTTTTCAGCTGATAAAATGGGGGAAAAAAATGTACACTATTATTTAAAAGTCTGTGAATATTTGTAATGTTTTGGAAATATTTTACTAATTCTCCTATGCTTAACAAAGCTGCATTATTTTGATCAAAATACAGTACAAATAGTAATATTGTCAAATATTATAAAAAATGTAAACTCTTTTCTATTTTTATATATTTTAAAATGTAATTTATTCCTGTGTTGCAAAGATGAATTTTCAGCATCATTACTCCAAAAGTGTCACATGATCCTTCAGAAATCATATGATGATTTGCTGCTCAAGAAACATTTCTTCTTATTATCATCAAATAAAACATTTGTGCCGCTAAATATTTTTGTGTAAGCTGCAGTATTTTATTTTATTTTTTTCAGGAATCTTTGATGAATATAAAGTTCAATAGAACAGCATTTATCTATTTGGTTTAGAGAAAAAAAAAATCTTAAGAAACATTTTTAATGGTCTTTAATGTCAGTTTTGATCAATTTAATGCATCATTGCTGAATAAAATGATTAATTTCTTTCAAAATGAAAATCTTAGTGAGCCCAAAGAGTAGAAAATATGTTAATTGTATAAAATCGAGAAATGTATTTTCTTATTTTATTTTATTTACCCAGCCCTAGCATATTTTGTTGTTTTTAGTTGCCTCTCGCTGTTACTGCGAGGTGTGTGTTGAACATGAAAAGTGACACACGTGTCTCGAGTTCATCTGTTCTCTTCATAAATAAATAAATTCATAAGCCTATATGCTCGTCTTGTAGGTTTATTATTAAAAATTAAAATATGAAAATTAAAATGACGGGTAATAATAGATTATGACGGAATTTTTACGACCCTGTCTGTCAAAATGACGCACAATGGTAAAGTCTAACGCAACCTCTGATATATATATATA
>NW_015537962.1:543763-546377 GCF_001515605.1 Sinocyclocheilus anshuiensis
CCTACTGACGAACATTCTAAGGTGTGCAATTATTTTCAGGGAAACGCACGGCGAACGTAGTTTCTGGCAGCTAGAGCCGATCCTCCCTATACGCAAAATACGCAAGCTGCGTAGGGCCCCCGAAACACCAGGGGGCCCCCTTGCTATCAAATATGATTTAATTTTAGTTTCGTTTTTTAATTTGGCCAGCGGTTATGAAAACATGAATGTTCATTTATTTTAATGCGGTGCGCTGTCACCCTTTCTACGTAAAAATCAGTCAAATCATGTAACGTGAATGTCATACAGTGTCTTGCTCGAGACAAAAAACACGAGTTGAAAGCGTACCGAGCCGCGGAAGAGACACTGTTTCTCAAGCGCTTTCTGTGAGCGCGATTCGAGACGGAGTGAACACGGACAAAGGCGTTTCATTCATTCATACCCCCCCCCCAGTATATATATATATATACTGTGAATAATTAATATACAACCTACTGCAGCTCTATGTAGTATGTGACAAACTGAAACAGTAGTACAGCAAACAGCATTTGCAGGTTCTGAATGGCTTGTTAAAGAAAACAAAAGCTGAAAACAGAAATCTTCCTCACTAGCAGAACTGCTGAGATTGAATCATCAGTTTCTTCATGTCAGATAAACAG
Source organism: Sinocyclocheilus anshuiensis (assembly GCF_001515605.1). Lineage (NCBI taxonomy): Eukaryota > Metazoa > Chordata > Actinopteri > Cypriniformes > Cyprinidae > Sinocyclocheilus > Sinocyclocheilus anshuiensis. The sequence goes on from NW_015537962.1 coordinate 544,402, forward strand.
CATTCGGACATCAGAGAGACATAATTTACTGATCAGCACCACTTCAATTCATTTGGCTTCGCTGGAGATAAATTGTGCTGTCAATGTGGTAAGCAGTACATCCAAGTGGTTGGATAGAAATGTCAGGGACATTTAGATGAGAGCTGAGAATTAGGTAGAGAACACAGCAGTGTCTCGCGTCATGTTGTGAATTATTTGGTCAATTAATTAGAGCTATCACATTTGTAAGAATAGCGCTCGGCAAGGGCGTGTGTGTGTGTGGCGCTTCAGAGAACTGTCTCTGCCTCTTGGTTTGAAGTCTGTCAGGCGCACAGCATAAAAATAACACATTGTTGTGAATTATTTGGTCAATTCATTAGAGCTATTCAGGCCACATCACATTTGTAAGAATAGAGTTCGGCAAGGACGGGTGTGTGTGTGTGTGTGTGTGTGTGTGTGTGTGTGTGTGTGTGTGTTTGTGTACGCATGTGTGTGTGTGTGTGTGGGGTGCGTCAGAGAACTGTTTCTGCCTCTTGGCTTGAAGTCTGTCAGGCGCGCAGCATAAAAATAGCACATCTGAAAATCTGAAGGAGCCCTAAGAGCTGTTAAAAACAATCACAATAATCTTAGTGAAGCCAAATTAGTCTTTAAACCTTTTGCATTTGTTAGAATGAAACTTAGTGATTCTGACAGAACATGGAGGAGCACATCAGATCACAGAGGTGAATAAATAACGACTAATTTTGAATGCTCTCTGTCAAATAAAATGTCAGATTTTAGTATTTCCAATGTGGATTTAAACAAACGATGCTTATGCTTTTCTCTCTACAACAGCTTGTAACCAGACTGTGTCTTTTAATCTGCACTAAAGCACAAATTATAAATGTTTAAGGGGCTCCAGAGCAGTCAGTTTGATTAATCGAGCCAGTTGAGGCGACTGTGGGGTTCTAATGTAACAATCGGACAGTCAAGGCCACATTGAGCAGATGGTAATGAATCATGAGCTAGCATGCGCTAAAATGCAAAAGGATGGTCATCGGGATATAGAACATACTGTGGGGCTAGAATTTATTTTCCAGAATCAGTTTTGACACTTCTGTTTAAAGAAATTAAGACTAATGGTCCATAACAGTATGTTTGACCACATTGTAATTATGTGAAATATTACATGTTGTTCAGGTCAATGAAAGGACATGCTGAGTGGATTATTTTCGCTAGTCACTGGTGTGGCTAGGCGAATCATTTCAACCATAATCCAAGACTTGTATGAGTGTATTCAGCCGGCAAGGATGCACCAATGATTTCCCTCAGCGGCCCCCATTCTGAGCGAAAGAACATCAGTCAGCGCTCAGAACTGCACCCAGCAGATCACAAGGCACTCTTACCATGCTGAAAGCTGAAGCTCTTTGTCTATTATACATGTGTTGCCTCTGAAATACTTTACTTGAGCAATGAAGCCCAAAAAAGGGCCTGATATCCAAATGCATCAAACTAAGTACCTGTCAGGAATCCATATTTATACATTCCTTCAATAAATGTGTCCTTTAAGTAAACCAAAAATATTACGCTGGGGAGGGAGCGGCGGCAATCACTGGCACAAACCATTAATTTCCTGTGAACGTGGCCTGCAACACGCTTAGAGGAGTGGGTTGACCTTTTCCACGCTCAAGGTAAGTAGAGACGAGAGATACAGACAAATGAGACACTAGAGAGAATGGAAGAGAGAGCGAGAGAGAGAGAGAGAGAGAGAGAGAGAGAGACATAGGAAAAGACTAAGTGTACTACAAACTTTCACAGTTTCTAAATTTTCTAAAACTCACACTACACTTTATCATGGGTTAATATCTTTTAACCTTGGGATCATCAACATCTCACACCTGCCATGACTTTGAAGGGGATTAAGCAACTTAAATACAAAAAAAGTCATGCCCATTCAAACATCCCAAGCAGGTTGAAAAAAGGTATTTTTAATAATTAAACCTCTTCACATGTCTAAA
>NW_015537962.1:546719-546886 GCF_001515605.1 Sinocyclocheilus anshuiensis
TCCGCTTCCCGTATTTCTCACAGCAAGTGTCATGGCGGACGCCCAAATCCACTAAAATGTAAAATTAATGACGGAATGTAGTTTTAAGAGTTTTTTAGAATGTACTTGTTTAGACTTCAAATATGTGGTTTGTTAATAAAGATAACGTCTATTTGAAAATTTGCTTC
>NW_015537962.1:547156-547701 GCF_001515605.1 Sinocyclocheilus anshuiensis
TAAACCTCTTCACATGTCTAAATTTGACCAGCCTATCAGGGTTGCCGGGTCTGTGAAACAAAACCAGCCCAATTGCAAAAGTGTAAAAATAGTAATAGCAAGATTTATTTATTTTTTAACTATACATAGAAAATGTGTGGTGTTTTTTAGCAATACATAGAAAATGCATTATGTATATATATAATGTATATATATATATATATATATATATATATATATGTATATATATAATATAAATTACAGTTTTTTTTGTATATAGCTTCAATTTATTGTAATTTTACAATAATTTTACAGTAATTTTAGTATTTCAAATTGTTTGTGAAACAAATCTGAAATAGTGCATATTCTTTAAGCAATAAAGTTGGAGGATGTTAAAACGCTAGCTAGTTGCTTTCATAGGGCCGGTTATAAACAACATACAGAACTACCAAACTTTGCTATAAGTTTGATTGCATCATATAATAACTGCTGTAAATAGTGTTCATCGTCTGTTTGATTATGTCTTTAATTGATTTTTCCATACATTTCTGCCATATGTACATTGA